>NC_047027.1:0-303204 GCF_902652985.1 Pecten maximus | reverse complement strand
ACGTATAAACATAGTATATATAACCAGTAAAACCGTAATATATAACACAGTAAAGCAGTAATATATAACACAGTAAAACAGTAATATATAACACAGTAAAACAGTAATATATAATACAGTTAACAGTAATATATAACACAGTAAAACAGTAATATATACCACAGTAAAACAGTAACATATAACGCAGTAAAACAGTAATATATAACACAGTAAAGCAGTAATATATAACACAGTAAAACAGTAATATATAACACAGTAAAACAGTAATATATACCACAGTAAAGCAGTAATATATAACACAGTAAAACAGTAATATATAATACAGTTAACAGTAATATATAATACAGTAAACAGTAATATATACCACAGTAAAACAGTAATATATACCACAGTAAAACAGTAATATATAATACAGTTAACAGTAATATATAATACAGTAAACAGTAATATATACCACAGTAAAACAGTAATATATACCACAGTAAAACAGTAATATATAACACAGTAAAACAGTAATATATCACACAGTAAAACAGTAATATATAACACAGTAAAACAGTAATATATAACACAGTAAATAGTAATATATAACACAGTAAAACAGTAATATATAACACAGTAATATATAACACAGTAAAACAGTAATATATAATACAGTTAACAGTAATATATAATACAGTAAACAGTAATATATAATCCAGTAAACAGTAATATATAACACAGTAATATATAACACAGTAAAACAGTAATATATAATACAGTTAACAGTAATATATAACACAGTAATATATAACACAGTAAAACAGTAATATATAATACAGTAAACAGTAATATATAACACAGTAATATATAACACAGTAAAACAGTAATATATAATACAGTTAACAGTAATATATAACACAGTAATATATAACACAGTAATATATAACACAGTAAAATATAACACAGTTGTCATCAATCCAGATATAGACTATGATAAAAGCTATAGATCTGTGAACAATCCAAAGGCTAGGGGAAACAAATTTAGAAACTATTTACGATTACAATTTAGTCGATATCTATAGAGAGCAGCACCCAGAAATCATTAGATACACATGGAGAAAATCAAACCCATTGAAGCAGTCAAGATTAGATTTTTTTTTAGTTTCCGAAAATTTACTATCACATGTAAACGACTCTACAATTGAAATTGGTTACCGTTCAGATCACTCGTTCCCAAAAATAACTGTTTTATTTCAACTTGACAATGGTAAAGTTATAACAAATCAAGAGGAAATCTTACAAGAAATTAGATGTTTTTATGAAAAGCTCTATAGTTCAGATGATAACCTAGAAGACGCAACTCTAGATTCTATACTTGATTTTGAGAATATTCCAAAACTTACCGCTTCAGAGTCTATAAAATTAGAAGGATTGATATCAGTAGAAGAGGCTGGCAGAACTTTGAACAAAATGAAAAATAACAAAAGCCCTGGATCTGACGGATACACTGTAGAATTTTTTAAATTTTTCTGGAAGCAGTTAGGTAACTTTATTGTGCGATCTCTAAACTATGGGTATATGAAGGGGGAACTATCTATTACACAACGCTATGGGATAATTACTTGCATTCCAAAAAAGGACAAACCACGTCATTTTATTAAAAATTGGAGACCTATAACATTATTGAACATTATATATAAAATAGCATCAGGGGTAATAGCCAATAGAATTAAGTCAGTTTTAAATAAAATTATTAGCAAGGATCAAACAGGATTTTTGGCGGGGAGGTACATAGGGGAAAATACTAGGCTTTTATTTGATGTACTGCAATATACAGAAGAAAATGACATCCCAGGAATGGTTTTAATCGTTGACTTTGAAAAAGCTTTCGATTCGGTCTCCTGGAATTTTATAATTAAAGTTTTTAGATTTTTTGGTTTTGGAAACAACATATTAAAATGGGTTAAACTTTTCAATTTTAATGTGGGGGCCACTGTAAATCAAGGGGGAGATCTTTCGTCTTTTTTCAAAATTAGTAGAGGTTGTAGACAGGGCGACCCAATTGCACCATACATCTTCATTTTATGTGCAGAAATAGGAATATACATGGTGTTAATATTGAAAATATAGATATGTTATTATCGCAATACGCAGATGACACTTATTTGACCTTAGATGGAACGGAACAATCTCTGAAAGAATCATTAAAGGAATTGAATATGTTTGCATCTATTTCAGGTTTGAAAATTAATATTGATAAAACAGAGATCATATGGATAGGTAGTAAAAAGTATAGCCAGGAAAAAATGTTACCTGAATATAACTTACAATGGGGGAAAGAGAGGTTTACATTATTAGGAATGGATTTCTGTGTGGATCTACATAAAATGGTTAAAATGAACTTTGATAAAAAAAATAGTTAAACTAAAATGTATAATCAATGGTTGGAAATGGAGAAACATAACAACAATAGGGAAAATCCACTTAATCAAATCACTTATGATATCACAATTTAATCATTTATTCATTACACTACCTAACCCAGATGAAAAAAACAATAAAAAATATCAATTCCGTACTTTTTGAATTTTTGTGGAATAGTAAAGTAGATAAGGTGAAAATATCTGTTATAATGCAGGAATATAATAAAGGTGGCTTAAAAATGTTAAATATTCACAATTTTGTTGATTCACTAAAACTTAGCTGGGTAAAAAG
The DNA here is from genome assembly GCF_902652985.1 of Pecten maximus. Taxonomy (NCBI): domain Eukaryota; kingdom Metazoa; phylum Mollusca; class Bivalvia; order Pectinida; family Pectinidae; genus Pecten; species Pecten maximus. Next base: position 300,507 of record NC_047027.1, on the reverse strand, counting down.
ATTATATTCATCCTCAGGAAAATGGAAATCACTGTTGACAAAAGCTGTAAATTTAGATAAACTCTTGAAATTCGGAGGGAAATTTTATAGATATAAGTCAAGAATTATCAAGTAATATATTTTGGAAAGATGTGCTAGGGGCATGGTCAAGACTGGAAAACTGTTATAATATGAAAGTAGTCAAAGGGAGATCACTCGTACAAACCCCAGTATGGTACAATAACAATATAAGAATTGGTGGTGAGACTGTTTTTTTATTCAAAATGGCATGAAAAGGGTGTTTATCTGATTAGTGATTTTTTAAAAGATATCAGATCCAAATCTTTTTTCTCATATGAAGAATTTACAGTTAGATATAACATTAATACAAATTTTTTGAAATATAATGGAATATTATCAGCCATTAGAAAATATTTACAAAATTTGGATACAAGTGATATTGAATTGTTATATCCTGTGTTGCCAACACATATTTCAGTATTCCTCGGAAATATCAAGGGGGTGAAAAGATTATACGAATTATTGAATACCAAAAACACACTTGAAGCCAAGGGCAAAGAAAAATGGGAAGAACACTTTGAATATAATGATGAAGATTGGATAACTATTTATACTCTTCCTTATAAAATAACTAAAAATTCTAAACTGTAGTGGCTACAATTTAGAATTTCTCATCACATTCTAACAACCAACTCTCTACCCTCTAAAACAAAATTATTAAATAACCCTTTTTGTAACCTTTGCCAGTCGGATAGAGAAACAATTGTGCATTTATTTTGGGAGTGTGATGAAGTACACAATTTTTTGGAAAGCTTTGATGAGCTGTTGATTGCATTATACATCCCTTTCACAATAAATAAACAAACTTTGTTATTTGGTAAAATAGATAATAACAATAATCCAGCTTTTAAAGTGGACAATCTAATTATTTTACTGATAAAGCAGTACATTTATAGGTGTAGATGTTTGCATCAATCGCTAAATATTCAATCATTTCTGTATTCTTCAAAAATAAAACAAATACAAAAAAAATATATAACACATTAATATATAACACAGTAATATATAACATAGTAAAACAGTAATATATATTACAGTAATATATAACACAGCAAAACAGTAATATATAACACAGTAATGTATTACACAGTAATATATAACACAGTAATGTAAAACAATGATATATAACACCTAACGCGGTTATAGAGTATCTCAGTAATGTATTACACAGTAATATATAACACCTAACGCGGTTATAGAGTAGCTCAGTAATGTATTACACGGTAATATATAACACCTAACGCGGTTATAGAGTAACTCAGTAATGTATTACACGGTAATATATAACACCTAACGCGGTTATAGAGTAGCTCAGTAATGTATTACACGGTAATATATAACACCTAACGCGGTTATAGAGTAGCTCAGTAATGTATTACACAGTAATATATAACACCTAACGCGGTTATAGAGTAGCTCAGTAATGTATTACACGGTAATATATAACACCTAACGCGGTTATAGAGTAGCTCAGTAATGTATTACACAGTAATATATAACACCTAACGCGGTTATAGAGTAGCTCAGTAATGTATTACACGGTAATATATAACACCTAACGCGGTTATAGAGTAGCTCAGTAATGTATTACACAGTAATATATAACACCTAACGCGGTTATAGAGTAGCTCAGTAATGTATACACGGTAATATATAACACCTAACGCGGTTATAGAGTAGCTCAGTAATGTATTACACGGTAATATATAACACCTAACGCGGTTATAGAGTAGCTCAGTAATGTATTACACGGTAATATATAACACCTAACGCGGTTATAGAGTAGCTCAGTAATGTATTACACAGTAATATATAACACCTAACGCGGTTATAGAGTAGCTCAGTAATGTATTACACAGTAATATATAACACCTAACGCGGTTATAGAGTAGCTCAGTAATGTATTACACGGTAATATATAACACCTAACGCGGTTATAGAGTAGCTCAGTAATGTATTACACAGTAATATATAACACCTAACGCGGTTATAGAGTAGCTCAGTAATGTATTACACAGTAATATATAACACCTAACGCGGTTATAGAGTAGCTCAGTAATGTATTACACAGTAATATATAACACCTAACGCGGTTATAGAGTAGCTCAGTAATGTATTACACAGTAATATATAACACCTAACGCGGTTATAGAGTAGCTCAGTAATGTATTACACAGTAATATATAACACCTAACGCGGTTATAGAGTAGCTCAGTAATGTATTACACGGTAATATATAACACCTAACGCGGTTATAGAGTAGCTCAGTAATGTATTACACAGGTAATATATAACACCTAACGCGGTTATAGAGTAGCTCAGTAATGTATTACACGGTAATATATAACACCTAACGCGGTTATAGAGTAGCTCAGTAATGTATTACACGGTAATATATAACACCTAACGCGGTTATAGAGTAGCTCAGTAATGTATTACACAGGTAATATATAACACCTAACGCGGTTATAGAGTAGCTCAGTAATGTATTACACAGTAATATATAACACCTAACGCGGTTATAGAGTAGCTCAGTAATGTATTACACAGTAATATATAACACCTAACGCGGTTATAGAGTAGCTCAGTAATGTATTACACAGTAATATATAACACCTAACGCGGTTATAGAGTAGCTCAGTAATGTATTACACGGTAATATATAACACCTAACGCGGTTATAGAGTAGCTCAGTAATGTATTACACGGTAATATATAACACCTAACGCGGTTATAGAGTAGCTCAGTAATGTATTACACGGTAATATATAACACCTAACGCGGTTATAGAGTAGCTCAGTAATGTATTACACGGTAATATATAACACCTAACGCGGTTATAGAGTAGCTCAGTAATGTATTACACGGTAATATATAACACCTAACGCGGTTATAGAGTAGCTCAGTAATGTATTACACGGTAATATATAACACCTAACGCGGTTATAGAGTAGCTCAGTAATGTATTACACGGTAATATATAACACCTAACGCGGTTATAGAGTAGCTCAGTAATGTATTACACGGTAATATATAACACCTAACGCGGTTATAGAGTAGCTCAGTAATGTATTACACAGTAATATATAACACCTAACGCGGTTATAGAGTATCTCAGTAATGTATTACACAGGTAATATATAACACCTAACGCGGTTATAGAGTAGCTCAGTAATGTATTACACGGTAATATATAACACCTAACGCGGTTATAGAGTAGCTCAGTAATGTATTACACAGTAATATATAACACCTAACGCGGTTATAGAGTAGCTCAGTAATGTATTACACAGTAATATATAACACCTAACGCGGTTATAGAGTAGCTCAGTAATGTATTACACGGTAATATATAACACCTAACGCGGTTATAGAGTAGCTCAGTAATGTATTACACAGTAATATATAACACCTAACGCGGTTATAGAGTAGCTCAGTAATGTATTACACGGTAATATATAACACCTAACGCGGTTATAGAGTAGCTCAGTAATGTATTACACGGTAATATATAACACCTAACGCGGTTATAGAGTAGCTCAGTAATGTATTACACGGTAATATATAACACCTAACGCGGTTATAGAGTAGCTCAGTAATGTATTACACGGTAATATATAACACCTAACGCGGTTATAGAGTAGCTCAGTAATGTATTACACAGTAATATATAACACCTAACGCGGTTATAGAGTAGCTCAGTAATGTATTACACGGTAATATATAACACCTAACGCGGTTATAGAGTAGCTCAGTAATGTATTACACGGTAATATATAACACCTAACGCGGTTATAGAGTAGCTCAGTAATGTATTACACAGTAATATATAACACCTAACGCGGTTATAGAGTAGCTCAGTAATGTATTACACGGTAATATATAACACCTAACGCGGTTATAGAGTAGCTCAGTAATGTATTACACAGGTAATATATAACACCTAACGCGGTTATAGAGTAGCTCAGTAATGTATTACACAGTAATATATAACACCTAACGCGGTTATAGGAGTAGCTCAGTAATGTATTACACGGTAATATATAACACCTAACGCGGTTATAGAGTAGCTCAGTAATGTATTACACGGTAATATATAACACCTAACGCGGTTATAGAGTAGCTCAGTAATGTATTACACAGTAATATATAACACCTAACGCGGTTATAGAGTAGCTCAGTAATGTATTACACGGTAATATATAACACCTAACGCGGTTATAGAGTAGCTCAGTAATGTATTACACGGTAATATATAACACCTAACGCGGTTATAGAGTAGCTCAGTAATGTATTACACAGGTAATATATAACACCTAACGCGGTTATAGAGTAGCTCAGTAATGTATTACACGGTAATATATAACACCTAACGCGGTTATAGAGTAGCTCAGTAATGTATTACACAGTAATATATAACACCTAACGCGGTTATAGAGTAGCTCAGTAATGTATTACACAGTAATATATAACACCTAACGCGGTTATAGAGTAGCTCAGTAATGTATTACACAGTAATATATAACACCTAACGCGGTTATAGAGTAGCTCAGTAATGTATTACACAGTAATATATAACACCTAACGCGGTTATAGAGTAACTCAGTAATGTATTACACGGTACTATATAACACCTAACGCGGTTATAGTGTAACTCAGTAATGTATTACACGGTAATATATAACACCTAACGCGGTTATAGAGTAGCTCAGTAATGTATTACACGGTAATATATAACACCTAACGCGGTTATAGAGTAGCTCAGTAATGTATTACACGGTAATATATAACACCTAACGCGGTTATAGAGTAGCTCAGTAATGTATTACACGGTAATATATAACACCTAACGCGGTTATAGAGTAGCTCAGTAATGTATTACACGGTAATATATAACACCTAACGCGGTTATAGAGTAGCTCAGTAATGTATTACACGGTAATATATAACACCTAACGCGGTTATAGAGTAGCTCAGTAATGTATTACAGAGTAATATATAACACCTAACGCGGTTATAGAGTAGCTCAGTAATGTATTACACGGTAATATATAACACCTAACGCGGTTATAGAGTAGCTCAGTAATGTATTACACGGTAATATATAACACCTAACGCGGTTATAGAGTAGCTCAGTAATGTATTACACGGTAATATATAACACCTAACGCGGTTATAGAGTAGCTCAGTAATGTATTACACAGTAATATATAACACCTAACGCGGTTATAGAGTAGCTCAGTAATGTATTACACGGTAATATATAACACCTAACGCGGTTATAGAGTAGCTCAGTAATGTATTACACAGTAATATATAACACCTAACGCGGTTATAGAGCAGCTCAGTAATGTATTACACAGTAATATATAACACCTAACGCGGTTATAGAGTAGCTCAGTAATGTATTACACGGTACTATATAACAGCTAACGCGGTTATAGAGTAGCTCAGTAATGTATTACACGGTAATATATAACACCTAACGCGGTTATAGAGTAGCTCAGTAATGTATTACACAGTAATATATAACACCTAACGCGGTTATAGAGTAGCTCAGTAATGTATTACACGGTAATATATAACACCTAACGCGGTTATAGAGTAGCTCAGTAATGTATTACACGGTAATATATAACACCTAACGCGGTTATGGAGTAGCTCAGTAATGTATTACACAGTAATATATAACACCTAACGCGGTTATGGAGTAGCTCAGTAATGTATTACACAGTAATATATAACACCTAACGCGGTTATAGAGTAGCTCAGTAATGTATTACACGGTAATATATAACACCTAACGCGGTTATAGAGTAACTCAGTAATGTATTACACGGTAATATATAACACCTAACGCGGTTATAGAGTAGCTCAGTAATGTATTACACGGTAATATATAACACCTAACGCGGTTATAGAGTAGCTCAGTAATGTATTACACGGTAATATATAACACCTAACGCGGTTATAGAGTAGCTCAGTAATGTATTACACAGTAATATATAACACCTAACGCGGTTATAGAGTAGCTCAGTAATGTATTACACAGTAATATATAACACCTAACGCGGTTATAGAGTAGCTCAGTAATGTATTACACAGTAATATATAACACCTAACGCGGTTATAGAGTAGCTCAGTAATGTATTACACAGTAATATATAACACCTAACGCGGTTATAGAGTATCTCAGTAATGTATTACACAGTAATATATAACACCTAACGCGGTTATAGAGTAGCTCAGTAATGTATTACACAGTAATATATAACACCTAACGCGGTTATAGAGTAGCTCAGTAATGTATTACACAGTAATATATAACACCTAACGCGGTTATAGAGTAGCTCAGTAATGTATTACACGGTAATATATAACACCTAACGCGGTTATAGAGTAGCTCAGTAATGTATTACACGGTAATATATAACACCTAACGCGGTTATAGAGTAGCTCAGTAATGTATTACACGGTAATATATAACACCTAACGCGGTTATAGAGTAGCTCAGTAATGTATTACACGGTAATATATAACACCTAACGCGGTTATAGAGTAGCTCAGTAATGTATTACACGGTAATATATAACACCTAACGCGGTTATAGAGTAGCTCAGTAATGTATTACACGGTAATATATAACACCTAACGCGGTTATAGAGTAGCTCAGTAATGTATTACACGGTAATATATAACACCTAACGCGGTTATAGAGTAGCTCAGTAATGTATTACACGGTAATATATAACACCTAACGCGGTTATAGAGTAGCTCAGTAATGTATTACACAGTAATATATAACACCTAACGCGGTTATAGAGTAGCTCAGTAATGTATTACACAGTAATATATAACACCTAACGCGGATTATAGAGTAGCTCAGTAATGTATTACACAGTAATATATAACACCTAACGCGGTTATAGAGTAGCTCAGTAATGTATTACATTATTATCTTGTGTAAGTCATTAGTCTGACTAGAGTGATCTCCCCTGTATAAAACATCGACCGTGTCGTTCGGCCTGACAGCTTTGTTTTCGATTTTAAAACCCTGAAATGTGTCCTGATGTGTCCTGATGTGTCCTGATCTTTTGTCATTTGTTTTTCTTTACAAAGTTGATATTGGTATATAACATAGTATATATATATAATAAAATATATTGTTAAATTGATTAAATTGATATTCTTGTCGATGAAAATATGGATCAAACATGTTGATAATTTATAATTTGTAATCTTAAACAAACAGACTAACCTTAACCATTGTTTACTATTTAATACATGTGTGTATGAGTCTCTATATCATGTACGGGTCTCTATATCATGTGCGGGTCTCTATATCACGTGTGAGTCTCTATATCACGTGTGAGTCTCTATATCACGTGCGGGTCTCTATATCATGTACGGGTCTCTATATCATGTACGGGTCTCTATATCACGTGTGAGTCTCTATATCACGTGTGAGTATCTATATCACGTGTGAGTCTGTATATCACGTGTGATTCTATATATCACGTGTGAGTCTCTATATCCATGCGGGCCTTTATATCACGTGTGAGTCTCTATATCACGTGTGAGTCTCTATATCACGTGTGAGTCTCTATATCATGTGTGAGTCTCTATATCACGTGAGGATCTCTATATCACGTGTGAGTCTCTATATCACGTGAGGATCTCTATATCACTTGCGGGTCTCTATATCACGTATGTCTCTCTATATCACGTGTGAGTCTCTATATCACGTGTGAGTCTCTATATCACGTGTGAGTCTCTACATCACGTGAGGATCTCTATATCACGTGTGAGTCTTTATATCACGTGAGGATCTCTATATCACGTGTGAGTCTTTATATCACGTGTGAGTCTCTATATCACGTGCGGGTCTCTATATCACGTGCGGTTCTCTATATCACGTCCGGGTCTCTATATCACGTGTGAGTCTCTATATCACGTGTGAGTCTTTATATCACGGGTGAGTCTCTATATCACGTGAGGATTTCTATATCATGTACGGGTCTCTATATCACGTGCAGTTCTCTATATCACGTGTGAGTCTCTATATCACTTGAGGATCTCTATATCACGTGTGAGTCTCTATATCACGTGAGGATCTCTATATCACTTGCGGGTCTCTATATCACGTGCGGGTCTCTATATCACGTGTGAGTCTCTATATCACGTGAGGATCTCTATATCACGTGTGAGTCTCTATATCACGTGAGGATCTCTATATCACTTGCGGGTCTCTATATCACGTGCGGGTCTCTATATCACGTGCTGGTCTCTATGTCATGTACGGGTCTCTACATCATGTGCGGGTCTCTATATCACGTGTGAGTCTCTATATCACGTGTGAGTCTCTATATCATGTGCGGGTTTCTATATCACGTGCGGGTCTCTATATCACGTGTGAGTCTTTATATCACGTGAGGATTTCTATATCACGTGTGAGTCTCTATATCACGTGTGAGTCTCTATATCACGTGAGGATCTCTATATCACGTATGTGTCTCTATATCACGTGCGTGTCTCTATATCACGTGTGAGTCTCTATATCACGTGTGAGTCTCTATATCACGTGAGGATCTCTATATCACGTGTGAGTCTCTATATCACGTGTGAGTCTCTATATCACGTGCGGGTGTCTATATCACGTGTGAGTCTCTATATCACGTGTGAGTCTCTATATCACTTGTGAGTCTCTATATCACGTGTGAGTCTCTATATCACGTGTGAGTCTCTATATCACGTGTGAGTCTCTATATCACGTGTGAGTCTTTATATCACGTGAGGATTTCTATATCACGTGTGAGTCTCTATATCACGTGCGGATCTCTATATCACGTGCGGGTCTCTATATCATGTACGGGTCTCTATATCACGTGCAGTTCTCTATATCACGTGTGAGTCTCTATATCACGTGTGAGTCTCTATATCACGTGCGGGTCTCTATATCACGTGTGAGTCTCTATATCACGTGAGGATCTCTATATCACGTGCGGGTCTCTATGTCATGTACGGGTCTCAATATCACGTGTGGTCTCTATATCATGTGTGAGTCTCTATATCACGTGTGAGTCTCTATATCACGTGTGAGTCTCTATATCACGTGTGAGTCTCTATATCACGTGTGAGTCTCTGTATCACGTGCGGTTCTCTATATCACGTGTGAGTCTCTATATCACGTGTGAGTCTCTATATCACGTATGAGTCTCTGTATCACGTGCGGTTCTCTATATCACGTGTGAGTCCCTATATCACGTATGTGTCTCTATATCACGTGCGGGTCTCTATGTCATATACGGGTCTCAATATCACGTGTGGTCTCTATATCATGTGCGGGTCTCTATATCACGTGCGGTTCTCTATAGCACGTGCGGGTCTCTATATCATGTACGGGTCTGTATAGCACGTACGGGCCCTATATCACGTGCGGGTCTCTACCATGTGCGGTGCAATACTCATGACATGAAGTTTACTGTCTGGGCATTAACGATACATTTTATAATAATAAGATTATTGTAAAATAAATATGAAAAAGACAACAATACCATTCGTGTCGCTGTCAAAATGCTTTAATATTAATGAACATCAACACATGTACAATTACAGAAGATAATACGTTAGGACTAACTATCGTGACAAGGTTAATTACGTGACAAGGTTAATTATCGTGTCAAGGTTAATTATCGTGTCAAGGTTAATTATCGAGTCAAGGTTAATTACGTGACAAGGCTAATTATCGTGACAAGGTTAATTACGTGACAAGGCTAATTATCGTGTTTAGGTTAATAATCGAGTCAAGGTTAATTACGTGACAAGGCTAATTATCGTGACAAGGTTAATTACGTGACAAGGCTAATTATCGTGTTTAGGTTAATTATCGTGTCAAGGTTAATTACGTGACAAGGCTAATTATCGTGACAAGGTTAATTACGTGACAAGGCTAATTATCGTGTTTAGGTTAATTATCGTGACAAGGTTAATCATCATGTCTATATTCATTATCGTGTTAAGGTGAAGATATAAGTAAGGTGACGACTACTTATCAGAGAGGTCCTCCAAACGTTTGACATTACCACATATTAAACCAAACTCTACCATGTCATTACTGATCTACGGTTGGTTGAATATTTTGAATTTGAATTTTCCCAGAGATGTTAACCGGGTATATAGATAATGTATAATGTAAGGAATTTGCTTGAAAATATCTCGGGAACATTTAAGATAAAAACATAAATAGATAGTATGAGAGATTTGTATTGAAATGTGCAGCTACCGGATGTCGCCGGATGTTACCGGAAGTGAACATTCTTCTTGCCAGACAATGGCTCCGTCTTCTTTCTCTGTCGTGACAATAGGAACGCTGATATGATCGTTATTAGCTGGAAAAGTAATAAACAGCATTACTGATGATCACCGTGATGACCACGTGTTTACTGGAATAAACAAATATATTACTCTGACGGCTACCGTCTTTAAACTTTGTTAGTGTTATTCCTTTGACTGCACCACGTGCTTTATGTGATTTGAAAGAAAGTTGAACACAGAATGCATGTTTAAACATTTTAATTTTCACAATAACATCAATGATGTATTGAATATTGAATTCTCACCAATAAAGAAGAAGAAAACCCCTCTCACTGTACACAAATCCCCTCACTTTTCTTTCTTTTAACAGCATCCAACCATCAAGTGACCGTAATCGTCATTTTTGACGGAGGTCTCACCAATAAAGAAGAAGAAGAATTTTGATGAAAACCGGAATATCCGTGTACCTCTGGGTGTGTTTACGTCACATCCCTGATACAATGGTATAATTCATTGATCCCCACATGCTAGTCTTAAGATATTACTCTATAACCTATCGTATACGATACGGGATGGATTTGTTTGTACAGTATAAATCTTATGACATGTAGCTATTGATATCTCACACAAGAAAAAACAAGTTTGGTTAACGTCTATTAATAGAGTTATCTCCCTTTACTCACCTCGAGGAACAAGATGGCACTTCCTACTCCTATAATATATGCCGCGTACGTATCCAGGAAATCCTTGATCTTGTCGTAACAGCCCTGGGGATACGAAATAAAAAAAACTGTCAAGTCTTACGAATATTCCAATAATGCATGGTAATTATCAAACAGAGACAATACAGGACGCCGACATAATGTATGGTAATTATCAAACAGAGACAATACAGGACGATGACATAATGTATGGTAATTATCAGAGACAATACAGGACGCCGACATAATGTATGGTAATTATCAAACAGAGACGATACAGGACGCCGACATAATGTATGGTAATTATCAAACAGAGACAATACAGGACGCCGACATAATGTATGGTTATTATCAAACAGAGACGATACAGGACGCCGACATAATGTATGGTAATTATCAAACAGAGACGATACAGGACGATGACATAATGTATGGTAATTATCAAACAGAGACAATACAGGACGATGACATAATGTATGGTAATTATCAAACAGAGACAATACAGGACGCCGACATAATGTATGGTAATTATCAAACAGAGACAATACAGGACGATGACATAATGTATGGTAATTATCAAACAGAGACAATACAGGACGCCGACATAATGTATGGTAATTATCAAACAGAGACAATACAGGACGCCGACATAATGTATGGTAATTATCAAACAGAGACAATACAGGACGATGACATAATGTATGGTAATTATCAAACAGAGACAATACAGGACGACGACATAATGTATGGTAATTATCAAACAGAGACAATACAGGACGCCGACATAATGTATGGTAATTATCAAACAGAGACAATACAGGACGCCGACATAATGTATGGTTATTATCAAACAGAGACAATACAGGACGCCGACATAATGTATGGTAATTATCAAACAGAGACAATACAGGACGCCGACATAACGTATGGTAATTATCAAACAGAGACGATACAGGACGATGACATAATGTATGGTAATTATCAAACAGAGACGATACAGGACGCCGACATAATGTATGGTAATTATCAAACAGAGACGATACAGGACGATGACATAATGTATGGTAATTATCAAACAGAGACAATACAGGACGCCGACATAATGTATGGTAACTATCAAACAGAGACGATACAGGACGCCGACATAATGTATGGTAATTATCAAACAGAGACAATACAGGACGCCGACATAATGTATGGCAATTATCAAACAGAGACGATACAGGACGATGACATAATGTATGGTAATTATCAAACAGAGACAATACAGGACGCCGACATAATGTATGGTAATTATCAAACAGAGACAATACAGGACGCCGACATAATGTATGGTAATTATCAAACAGAGACAATACAGGACGATGACATAATGTATGGTAATTATCAAACAGAGACAATACAGGACGCCGACATAATGTATGGTAATTATCAAACAGAGACAATACAGGACGATGACATAATGTATGGTAATTATCAAACAGAGACAATACAGGACGCCGACATAATGCATGGTAATTATCAAACAGAGACAATACAGGACGCCGACATAATGTATGGTAATTATCAAACAGAGACAATACAGGACGCCGACATAATGTATGGCAATTATCAGAGACAATACAGGACGATGACATAATGTATGGTAATTATCAAACAGAGACAATACAGGACGCCGACATAATGTATGGTAATTATCAAACAGAGACAATACAGGACGATGACATAATGTATGGTAATTATCAAACAGAGACAATACAGGACGCCGACATAATGTATGGTAATTATCAAACAGAGACGATACAGGACGCCGACATAATGTATGGTAATTATCAAACAGAGACAATACAGGACGCCGACATAATGTATGGTAATTATCAAACAGAGACGATACAGGACGATGACATAATGTATGGTAATTATCAAACAGAGACGATACAGGACGATGACATAATGTATGGTAATTATCAAACAGAGACAATACAGGACGCCGACATAATGTATGGTAATTATCAAACAGAGACAATACAGGACGCCGACATAATGTATGGTAATTATCAAACAGAGACGATACAGGACGATGACATAATGTATGGTAATTATCAAACAGAGACAATACAGGACGCCGACATAATGTATGGTAATTATCAAACAGAGACAATACAGGACGCCGACATAATGTATGGTAATTATCAAACAGAGACAATACAGGACGCCGACATAATGTATGGTAATTATCAAACAGAGACAATACAGGACGATGACATAATGTATGGTAATTATCAAACAGAGACAATACAGGACGATGACATAATGTATGGTAATTATCAAACAGAGACAATACAGGACGCCGACATAATGTATGGTAATTATCAAACAGAGACAATACAGGACGCCGACATAATGTATGGTAATTATCAAACAGAGACAATACAGGACGATGACATAATGTATGGTAATTATCAAACAGAGACAATACAGGACGCCGACATAATGTATGGTAATTATCAAACAGAGACAATACAGGACGCCGACATAATGTATGGTAATTATCAAACAGAGACAATACAGGACGCCGACATAATGTATGGTAATTATCAAACAGAGACAATACAGGACGATGACATAATGTATGGTAATTATCAAACAGAGACAATACAGGACGCCGACATAATGTATGGTAATTATCAGAGACAATACAGGACGCCGACATAATGTATGGCAATTATCAAACAGAGACAATACAGGACGCCGACATAATGTATGGTAATTATCAAACAGAGACGATACAGGACGATGACATAATGTATGGTAATTATCAAACAGAGACAATACAGGACGCCGACATAATGTATGGTAATTATCAAACAGACACAATACAGGACGCCGACATAATGTATGGTAATTATCAAACAGAGACAATACAGGACGATGACATAATGTATGGTAATTATCAAACAGAGACAATACAGGACGCCGACATAATGTATGGCAATTATCAAACAGAGACAATACAGGACGCCGACATAATGTATGGTAATTATCAAACAGAGACGATACAGGACGCCGACATAATGTATGGTAATTATCAAACAGAGACAATAAAGGACGCCGACATAATGTATGGTAATTATCAAACAGAGACGATACAAGACGCCGACATAATGTATGGTAATTATCAAACAGAGACAATACAGGACGATGACATAATGTATGGTAATTATCAAACAGAGACAATACAGGACGCCGACATAATGTATGGTAATTATCAAACAGAGACAATACAGGACGATGACATAATGTATGGTAATTATCAAACAGAGACAATACAGGACGATGACATAATGTATGGTAATTATCAAACAGAGACAATACAGGACGATGACATAATGTATGGTAATTATCAAACAGAGACAATACAGGACGCCGACATAATGTATGGTAATTATCAAACAGAGACAATACAGGACGCCGACATAATGTATGGTAATTATCAAACAGAGACAATACAGGACGCCGACATAATGTATGGTAATTATCAAACAGAGACAATACAGGACGATGACATAATGTATGGTAATTATCAAACAGAGACAATACAGGACGATGACATAATGTATGGTAATTATCAAACAGAGACAATACAGGACGCCGACATAATGTATGGTAATTATCAGAGACAATACAGGACGCCGACATAATGTATGTTAATTATCAAACAGAGACAATACAGGACGCCGACATAATGTATGGCAATATCAAACAGAGACAATACAGGACGCCGACATAATGTATGGTAATTATCAAACAGAGACAATACAGGACGATGACATAATGTATGGTAATTATCAAACAGAGACAATATAGGACGCCGACATAATGTATGGCAATTATCAAACAGAGACAATACAGGACGCCGACATAATGTATGGTAATTATCAAACAGAGACAATACAGGACGATGACATAATGTATGGTAATTATCAAACAGAGACAATATAGGACGCCGACATAATGTATGGCAATTATCAAACAGAGACAATACAGGACGCCGACATAATGTATGGTAATTATCAAACAGAGACAATACAGGACGATGACATAATGTATGGTAATTATCAAACAGAGACAATACAGGACGCCGACATAATGTATGGTAATTATCAAACAGAGACAATACAGGACGATGACATAATGTATGGTAATTATCAAACAGAGACGATACAGGACGCCGACATAATGTATGGTAATTATCAAACAGAGACAATACAGGACGATGACATAATGTATGGTAATTATCAAACAGAGACAATACAGGACGATGACATAATGTATGGTAATTATCAAACAGAGACGATACAGGACGCCGACATAATGTATGGTAATTATCAAACAGAGACAATACAGGACGATGACATAATGTATGGTAATTATCAAACAGAGACAATACAGGACGCCGACATATTGTATGGTAATTATCAAACAGAGACAATACAGGACGCCGACATAATGTATGGTAATTATCAAACAGAGACAATACAGGACGCCGACATAATGTATGGTAATTATCAAACAGAGACAATACAGGACGCCGACATAATGTATGGTAATTATCAAACAGAGACAATACAGGACGATGACATAATGTATGGTAATTATCAAGAGACAATACAGGACGCCGACATAATGTATGGTAATTATCAAACAGAGACAATACAGGACGATGACATAATGTATGGTAATTATCAAACAGAGACAATACAGGACGATGACATAATGTATGGTAATTATCAAACAGAGACAATACAGGACGCCGACATAATGTATGGTAATTATCAAACAGAGACAATACAGGACGCCGACATAATGTATGGTAATTATCAAACAGAGACAATACAGGACGCCGACATAATGTATGGTAATTATCAAACAGAGACAATACAGGACGATGACATAATGTATGGTAATTATCAAACAGAGACAATACAGGACGATGACATAATGTATGGTAATTATCAAACAGAGACAATACAGGACGATGACATAATGTATGGTAATTATCAAACAGAGACAATACAGGACGCCGACATAATGTATGGTAATTATCAAACAGAGACAATACAGGACGCCGACATAATGTATGGTAATTATCAAACAGAGACAATACAGGACGCCGACATAATGTATGGTAATTATCAAACAGAGACAATACAGGACGCCGACATAATGTATGGTAATTATCAAACAGAGACAATACAGGACGCCGACATAATGTATGGTAATTATCAAACAGAGACAATACAGGACGATGACATAATGTATGGTAATTATCAAACAGAGACAATACAGGACGCCGATATAATGTATGGTAATTATCAGAGACAATACAGGACGCCGACATAATGTATGGCAATTATCAAACAGAGACAATACAGGACGCCGACATAATGTATGGTAATTATCAAACAGAGACGATACAGGACGATGACATAATGTATGGTAATTATCAAACAGAGACAATACAGGACGCCGACATAATGTATGGTAATTATCAAACAGAGACAATACAGGACGCCGACATAATGTATGGTAATTATCAAACAGAGACAATACAGGACGATGACATAATGTATGGTAATTATCAAACAGAGACAATACAGGACGCCGACATAATGTATGGCAATTATCAAACAGAGACAATACAGGACGCCGACATAATGTATGGTAATTATCAAACAGAGACGATACAGGACGCCGACATAATGTATGGTAATTATCAAACAGAGACAATACAGGACGCCGACATAATGTATGGTAATTATCAAACAGAGACGATACAGGACGCCGACATAATGTATGGTAATTATCAAACAGAGACAATACAGGACGCCGACATAATGTATGGTAATTATCAAACAGAGACAATACAGGACGATGACATAATGTATGGTAATTATCAAACAGAGACAATAAAGGACGCCGACATAATGTATGGTAATTATCAAACAGAGACAATACAGGACGATGACATAATGTATGGTAATTATCAAACAGAGACAATACAGGACGATGACATAATGTATGGTAATTATCAAACAGAGACAATACAGGACGATGACATAATGTATGGTAATTATCAAACAGAGACAATACAGGACGCCGACATAATGTATGGTAATTATCAAACAGAGACAATACAGGACGCCGACATAATGTATGGTAATTATCAAACAGAGACAATACAGGACGCCGACATAATGTATGGCAATTATCAAACAGTGACAATACAGGACGATGACATAATGTATGGTAATTATCAAACAGAGACAATACAGGACGATGACATAATGTATGGTTATTATCAAACAGAGACAATACAGGACGCCGACATAATGTATGGTAATTATCAGAGACAATACAGGACGCCGACATAATGTATGGTAATTATCAAACAGAGACAATACAGGACGCCGACATAATGTATGGCAATATCAAACAGAGACAATACAGGACGCCGACATAATGTATGGTAATTATCAAACAGAGACAATACAGGACGATGACATAATGTATGGTAATTATCAAACAGAGACAATATAGGACGCCGACATAATGTATGGCAATTATCAAACAGAGACAATACAGGACGCCGACATAATGTATGGTAATTATCAAACAGAGACAATACAGGACGATGACATAATGTATGGTAATTATCAAACAGAGACAATATAGGACGCCGACATAATGTATGGCAATTATCAAACAGAGACAATACAGGACGCCGACATAATGTATGGTAATTATCAAACAGAGACAATACAGGACGATGACATAATGTATGGTAATTATCAAACAGAGACAATACAGGACGCCGACATAATGTATGGTAATTATCAAACAGAGACAATACAGGACGATGACATAATGTATGGTAATTATCAAACAGAGACGATACAGGACGCCGACATAATGTATGGTAATTATCAAACAGAGACAATACAGGACGATGACATAATGTATGGTAATTATCAAACAGAGACAATACAGGACGATGACATAATGTATGGTAATTATCAAACAGAGACGATACAGGACGCCGACATAATGTATGGTAATTATCAAACAGAGACAATACAGGACGATGACATAATGTATGGTAATTATCAAACAGAGACAATACAGGACGCCGACATATTGTATGGTAATTATCAAACAGAGACAATACAGGACGCCGACATAATGTATGGTAATTATCAAACAGAGACAATACAGGACGCCGACATAATGTATGGTAATTATCAAACAGAGACAATACAGGACGCCGACATAATGTATGGTAATTATCAAACAGAGACAATACAGGACGATGACATAATGTATGGTAATTATCAGAGACAATACAGGACGCCGACATAATGTATGGTAATTATCAAACAGAGACAATACAGGACGATGACATAATGTATGGTAATTATCAAACAGAGACAATACAGGACGATGACATAATGTATGGTAATTATCAAACAGAGACAATACAGGACGCCGACATAATGTATGGCAATATCAAACAGAGACAATACAGGACGCCGACATAATGTATGGTAATTATCAAACAGAGACAATACAGGACGCCGACATAATGTATGGTAATTATCAAACAGAGACAATACAGGACGATGACATAATGTATGGCAATTATCAAACAGAGACAATACAGGACGATGACATAATGTATGGTAATTATCAATCAGAGACAATACAGGACGATGACATAATGTATGGTAATTATCAAACAGAGACAATACAGGACGCCGACATAATGTATGGTAATTATCAAACAGAGACAATACAGGACGATGACATAATGTATGGTAATTATCAAACAGAGACAATACAGGACGATGACATAATGTATGGTTATTATCAAACAGAGACAATACAGGACGATGACATAATGTATGGCAATAATCAAACAGAGACAATACAGGACGATGACATAATGTATGGCAATTATCAAACAGAGACGATACAGGACGATGACATAATGTATGGCAATTATCAAACAGAGACGATACAGGACGATGACATAATGTATGGTAATTATCAAACAGAGACAATACAGGACGATGACATAATGTATGGTAATTATCAAACAGAGACGATACAGGACGCCGACATAATGTATGGTACTTATCAAACAGAGACGATACAGGACGCCGACATAATGTATGGTAATTATCAAACAGAGACAATACAGGACGCCGACATAATGTATGGTAATTATCAGAGACAATACAGGACGCCGACATAATGTATGGTAATTATCAAACAGAGACAATACAGGACGCCGACATAATGTATGGTAATTATCAAACAGAGACAATACAGGACGCCGACATAATGTATGGCAATTATCAAACAGAGACAATACAGGACGCCGACATAATGTATGGTAATTATCAAACAGAGACAATACAGGACGATGACATAATGTATGGTAATTATCAAACAGAGACAATACAGGACGCCGACATAATGTATGGTAATTATCAAACAGAGACAATAAAGGACGCCGACATAATGTATGGTAATTATCAAACAGAGACAATACAGGACGATGACATAATGTATGGTAATTATCAAACAGAGACAATACAGGACGATGACATAATGTATGGTTATTATCAAACAGAGACAATACAGGACGATGACATAATGTATGGCAATTATCAAACAGAGACAATACAGGACGATGACATAATGTATGGCAATTATCAAACAGAGACGATACAGGACGATGACATAATGTATGGCAATTATCAAACAGAGACGATACAGGACGATGACATAATGTATGGTAATTATCAAACAGAGACAATACAGGACGCCGACATAATGTATGGTACTTATCAAACAGAGACGATACAGGACGCCGACATAATGTATGGTAATTATCAAACAGAGACAATACAGGACGCCGACATAATGTATGGTAATTATCAGAGACAATACAGGACGCCGACATAATGTATGGTAATTATCAAACAGAGACAATACAGGACGCCGACATAATGTATGGTAATTATCAAACAGAGACAATACAGGACGCCGACATAATGTATGGCAATTATCAAACAGAGACAATACAGGACGCCGACATAATGTATGGTAATTATCAAACAGAGACAATACAGGACGATGACATAATGTATGGTAATTATCAAACAGAGACAATACAGGACGCCGACATAATGTATGGTAATTATCAAACAGAGACAATACAGGACGCCGACATAATGTATGGTAATTATCAAACAGAGACAATACAGGACGCCGACATAATGTATGGTAATTATCAAACAGAGACGATACAGGACGATGACATAATGTATGGTAATTATCAAACAGAGACAATACAGGACGCCGACATAATGTATGGTAATTATCAAACAGAGACAATACAGGACGCCGACATAATGTATGGTAATTATCAAACAGAGACAATACAGGACGCCGACATAATGTATGGTAATTATCAAACAGAGACAATACAGGACGCCGACATAATGTATGGTAATTATCAAACAGAGACAATACAGGACGATGACATAATGTATGGTAATTATCAAACAGAGACGATACAGGACGCCGACATAATGTATGGTAATTATCAAACAGAGACAATACAGGACGATGACATAATGTATGGTAATTATCAAACAGAGACAATACAGGACGCCGACATAATGTATGGTAATTATCAAACAGAGACAATACAGGACGATGACATAATGTATGGTAATTATCAAACAGAGACAATACAGGACGCCGACATAATGTATGGTAATTATCAAACAGAGACAATACAGGACGCCGACATAATGTATGGTAATTATCAAACAGAGACGATACAGGACGATGACATAATGTATGGCAATTATCAAACAGAGACGATACAGGACGATGACATAATGTATGGTAATTATCAAACAGAGACAATACAGGACGCCGACATAATGTATGGTACTTATCAAACAGAGACGATACAGGACGCCGACATAATGTATGGTAATTATCAAACAGAGACAATACAGGACGCCGACATAATGTATGGTAATTATCAGAGACAATACAGGACGCCGACATAATGTATGGTAATTATCAAACAGAGGCAATACAGGACGCCGACATAATGTATGGTAATTATCAAACAGAGACAATACAGGACGCCGACATAATGTATGGCAATTATCAAACAGAGACAATACAGGACGCCGACATAATGTATGGTAATTATCAAACAGAGACAATACAGGACGATGACATAATGTATGGTAATTATCAAACAGAGACAATACAGGACGCCGACATAATGTATGGTAATTATCAAACAGAGACAATACAGGACGCCGACATAATGTATGGTAATTATCAAACAGAGACAATACAGGACGCCGACATAATGTATGGTAATTATCAAACAGAGACGATACAGGACGATGACATAATGTATGGTAATTATCAAACAGAGACAATACAGGACGCCGACATAATGTATGGTAATTATCAAACAGAGACAATACAGGACGCCGACATAATGTATTGTAATTATCAAACAGAGACAATACAGGACGCCGACATAATGTATGGTAATTATCAAACAGAGACAATACAGGACGCCGACATAATGTATGGTAATTATCAAACAGAGACAATACAGGACGATGACATAATGTATGGTAATTATCAAACAGAGACGATACAGGACGCCGACATAATGTATGGTAATTATCAAACAGAGACAATACAGGACGATGACATAATGTATGGTAATTATCAAACAGAGACAATACAGGACGCCGACATAATGTATGGTAATTATCAAACAGAGACAATACAGGACGATGACATAATGTATGGTAATTATCAAACAGAGACAATACAGGACGCCGACATAATGTATGGTAATTATCAAACAGAGACAATACAGGACGATGACATAATGTATGGTAATTATCAAACAGAGACAATACAGGACGCCGACATAATGTATGGTAATTATCAAACAGAGACAATACAGGACGATGACATAATGTATGGTAATTATCAAACAGAGACAATACAGGACGCCGACATAAGGTATGGTAATTATCAAACAGAGACAATACAGGACGCCGACATAATGTATGGTAATTATCAAACAGAGACAATACAGGACGATGACATAATGTATGGTAATTATCAAACAGAGACAATACAGGACGCCGACATAATGTATGGTAATTATCAAACAGAGACGATACAGGACGATGACATAATGTATGGTAATTATCAAACAGAGACAATACAGGACGATGACATAATGTATGGTAATTATCAAACAGAGACAATACAGGACGCCGACATAATGTATGGTAATTATCAAACAGAGACAATACAGGACGCCGACATAATGTATGGTAATTATCAAACAGAGACAATACAGGACGCCGACATAATGTATGGTAATTATCAAACAGAGACAATACAGGACGCCGACATAATGTATGGTAATTATCAAACAGAGACAATACAGGACGATGACATAATGTATGGTAATTATCAAACAGAGACGATACAGGACGATGACATAATGTATGGTAATTATCAAACAGAGACGATACAGGACGATGACATAATGTATGGTAATTATCAAACAGAGACAATACAGGACGATGACATAATGTATGGTAATTATCAGAGACAATACAGGACGCCGACATAATGTATGGTAACTATCAAACAGAGACGATACAGGACGATGACATAATGTATGGTAATTATCAAACAGAGACAATACAGGACGATGACATAATGTATGGCAATTATCAAACAGTGACAATACAGGACGCCGACATAATGTATGGTTATTATCAAACAGAGACAATACAGGACGCCGACATAATGTATGGTAATTATCAAACAGAGACAATACAGGACGCCGACATAATGTATGGTAATTATCAAACAGAGACAATACAGGACGCCGACATAATGTATGGTAATTATCAAACAGAGACAATACAGGACGATGACATAATGTATGGTAATTATCAAACAGAGACAATACAGGACGCCGACATTATGTATGGTAATTATCAAACAGAGACAATACAGGACGCCGACATCATTATCAGACCATAATTCTCAAAAGTCACAATCGATAAAAACGTGTTAAATTTGAACAAAGACAGATTAACACGGAAATCATCGTACAAGGAATACATGACCAGGTACCCCGGGCGAGTAACCGTCTTCTGATTCATTGACGATACCCACCGTTCTAATGGTGGTGTACAGAGTGGAGATAAATGGAAAGATGATTAGTTGTGACGTAGTCAGTATCCCAGCATGACTACAACCCTGACTAGATTATACTAACAATGATAATAACAGGTTTAGATAAGGGTTAACTCGGATCAACAATAAATCCTCGTTTATAAGGATTCTTGTGAAGTTTAGTATTCAATATAAACGGGTATATTGCCATCCTTTCTCATTATCAAGCAATTTGAAATCTCGGCAACACTAAAACTTATTTGACGGTATAGCGTCTTGAGAATACCTTGACGATATGTAGGTAGTGCTACCCTGGCTGATTGGCATCACTACTTTACCTTTTAAACAGGCAATGTAATGGTGTCTACAGACGAGGACCGAATCACCAGGTAACTTCAGGCTCAACCACAAACCTGTCAGGTACATCTTTATTGTGGTTTTCACATCGGAATCAAGAAATACAGACATTTTGTTTTTAATTTTAAGCTTCTTCATCTTTTAAGAGTTGCTGGTTTTAATTAATTCTGACAGTGAATCCTCGTTTGAACCATTTTCTGGGGAATCCATAAGTATCCTGAATGTGGCTGCCATTTAATGCAAGGTATCTCTCGATGATTTAGACATTTAGTGAGATGCTCTCTTAGCTTATGATTAGGAACAATACAAAGGGCGCTTGTTACAGCATGTCACGTGACTGTGGATATATCGAGATGCTTTACGAGGAGTTGCTAGAAGGTCATCCAAGTTCAGCTGTTGTCGAGTTTTCTCCTTATCAAAAAGATTTAGAATCAATTGGTTTGAACTAACGGTAAGAAGTGACAGTAACATTGTGTGATACGGAGGATATTATCCGACACCATCATTTACTAAAACCTCTTCCTGTTTAGAGATTGGATCGTCAGGCCGGATATAACAATGTGTCCAGATATTCTAACTCTCTATAAGGAACGTTAACATACCCTGGAGGTGAACACTTACTTTGGAGGCGTAGGAATACATATCATGGAGAGTGAACACTCACGTTAGAGGCGTAGGAATATATATCATGGAGAGTGAACACTTACGTTAGAGGCGTAGGAATACATATCATGGAGAATGAACAATTACTTTGGAGGCGTATGAATACATATCATGGAGAGTGAACAATTACTTTGGAGGCGTAGGAATATATATCATGGAGAGTGAACACTTACTTTGGAGGCGTAGGAATACATATCACGGAGAGTGAACACTTACGTTGGAGGCGTAGGAATACATATCATGGAGAGTGAACACTTACGTTGGAGGCGTAGGAATACATATCATGGAGAGTGAACACTTACGTTGGAGGCGTAGGAATACATATCACGGAGAGTGAACACTTACGTTGGAGGCGTAGGAATACATATCATGGAGAGTGAACACTTACGTTGGAGGCGTAGGAATACATATCATGGAGAGTGAACACTTACGTTAGAGGCGTAGGAATACATATCATGGAGAGTGAACACTCACGTTAGAGGCGTAGGAATACATATCATGGAGAATGAACAATTACTTTGGAGGCGTATGAATACATATCATGGAGAGTGAACAATTACTTTGGAGGCGTAGGAATATATATCATGGAGAGTGAACACTTACTTTGGAGGCGTAGGAATACATATCACGGAGAGTGAACACTTACGTTGGAGGGGTAGGAATACATATCATGGAGAGTGAACACTTACGTTGGAGGCGTAGGAATACATATCATGGAGAGTGAACACTTACGTTGGAGGCGTAGGAATACATATCATGGAGAGTGAACACTTACGTTGGAGGCGTAGGAATATATATCATGGAGAGTGAACACTTACTTTGGAGGCGTAGGAATACATATCATGGAGAGTGAACACTTACGTTGGAGGCGTAGGAATACATATCATGGAGAGTGAACACTTACGTTGGAGGCGTAGGAATACATATCATGGAGAGTGAACACTTACGTTGGAGGCGTAGGAATACATATCATGGAGAGTGAACACTTACGTTGGAGGCGTAGGAATTCTCTGTAGTTGGAGACGATTTACACGTCGGATCTGACGGATTTCCATAATTAGGGTAACTTCCTGGTACTACACAACACGTGACCGGAATGACGTCACTACTTCCGGTTCTATTCCATTTCGTAGCGGAGTGGAGATCTGAATACGTGTTTATACCACAACATTTGTACTGTAAGGGAAAGTTAAAATATCGTCACCCTCTATAGATACTGTATCTATACCAAAACAAACTGTATCTATACCACAACAAACTGTATCTATACCACAACAAACTGTGCCTATACCAAAACAAACTATATCTTACCACAACAAACTGTATCTATACCACAACAAACTGTGTCTATACCACAACAAACTGTATCTATACCACAACAAACTGTGTCTATACCACAACAAACTGTATCTATACCACATCAAACTGTGTCTATACCACAACAAACTGTATCTATACCACATCAAACTGTGTCTATACCACAACAAACTGTGTCTATACCACAACAAACTGTATCTATACCACAACAAAACTGTGTCTATACCACAACAAACTGTATCTATACCACAACAAACTGTATCTATACCACAACAAACTGTGTCTATACCACAACAAACTGTATATATACCACAACAAACTATATCTATACCACAACAAACTGTATCTATACCACAACAAACTGTATCTATACCACAACAAACTGTCTTTACCACAACAAACTGTATCTATACCACAACAAACTGTGTCTATACGACAACAAACTGTGTCTATACCAAAACAAACTGTGTCTATACCACAAAAAACTGTGTCTATACCACAACAAACTGTGTCTATACCACAACAAACTGTATCTATACCACAACAAACTGTATCTATACCACAACAAACTGTTTCTATACCACAACAAACTGTGTCTATACCACAACAAACTGTGTCTATACCACAACAAACTGTGTCTATACCACAGCAAACTGTATCTATACCACAAACTGTATCTATACCACAAACTGTATCTATACCACAACAAACTGTTTCTATACCACAACAAACTGTGTCTATACCACAACAAACTGTGTCTATACCACAACAAACTGTATCTATACCACAACAAACTGTTTCTATACCACAACAAACTGTGTCTATACCACAACAAACTGTTTCTATACCACAACAAACTGTGTCTATACCACAACAAACTGTATCTATACCACATCAAACTGTGTCTATACCACAACAAACTGTATCTATACCACAACAAACTGTATCTATACCACAACAAACTGTGTCTATACCACAACAAACTGTTTCTATACCACAACAAACTGTATCTATACCACAACAAACTGTATCTATACCACAACAAAATGTATCTATACCACAACAAACTGTATCTATACCACAACAAACTGTGTCTATACCACAACAAACTGTGTCTATACCACAACAAACTGTCTCTATACCACAACAAACTGTGTCTATACCACAACAAACTGTATCTATACCACAACAAACTGTATCTATACCACAACAAACTGTTTCTATACCACAACAAACTGTGTCTATACCACAACAAACTGTGTCTATACCACAACAAACTGTATCTATACCACAACAAACTGTATATATACCACAACAAAATGTATCTATACCACAACAAACTGTATATATACCACAACAAAATGTATCTATACCACAACTAACTGTATCTATACCACAAACTGTATCTATACCACAACAAACTGTATCTATACCACAACAAACTGTGTCTATACCACAACAAACTGTGTCTATACCAAAACAAACTGTATCTATACCACAACAAACTGTATCTATACCACAACAAACTGTATCTATACCACATCAAACTGTGTCTATACCACAACAAACTGTATCTATACCACATCAAACTGTGTCTATACCAAAACAAACTGTGTCTATACCACAACAAACTGTGTCTATACCACAAACTGTATCTATACCACAAACTGTATCTATACCACAAACTGTATCTATACCACAAACTGTATCTATACCACAACAAACTGTTTCTATACCAAAACAAACTGTGTCTATACCACAACAAACTGTGTCTATACCACAACAAACTGTATCTATACCACAACAAACTGTGTCTATACCACAACAAACTGTGTCTATACCACAACAAACTGTGTCTATAACACAACAAACTGTGTCTATACCAAAACAAACTGTGTCTATACCACAACAAACTGTATCTATACCACAACAAACTATGTCTATACCACAACAAACTGTGTCTTTACCACAACAAACTGTGACTATACCACAACAAACTGTGTCTATACCACAACAAACTGTATCTATACCACAACAAACTGTATATATACCACAACAAAATGTATCTATACCACAACAAACTGTATATATACCACAACAAACTGTGTCTATACCACAACAAACTGTGTCTATACCACAACAAACTGTGTCTATACCACAACAAACTGTGTCTATACCACAACAAACTGTGTCTATACCACAACAAACTGTATCTATACCACAACAAACTGTATATATACCACAACAAAATGTATCTATACCACAACAAACTGTATATATACCACAACAAACTGTATCTATACCACAACAAACTGTGTCTATACCACAACAAAATGTGTCTATACCACAACAAACTGTGTCTATACTACAACAAACTGTATCTATACCACAACAAACTGTATATATACCACAACAAAATGTATCTATACCACAACAAACTGTATCTATACCACAAACTGTATCTATACTACAACAAACTGTATCTATACCACAACAAACTGTGTCTATACCACAACAAACTGTATCTATACCACAACAAACTGTGTCTATACCACAACAAACTGTGTCTATACCACAATAAACTGTGTCTATACCACAACAAACTGTATCTATACCACAACAAACTGTTTCTATACCACAACAAACTGTGTCTATACCACAACAAACTGTATCTATACCACAACAAACTGTGTCTATACCAAAACAAACTATATCTTACCACAACAAACTGTATCTTTACCACAACAAACTGTATCTATACCACAACAAACTGTTTCTATACCACAACAAACTGTGTCTATACCACAACAAACTGTGTCTATTCCACAACAAATTGTGTCTATACCACAGCAAACTGTATATATACAACAACAAACTGTATCTATACCACAACAAACTGTGTCTATACCACAACAAACTGTGTCTATACCACAACAAACTGTGTCTATACCACAACAAACTGTATCTATACCACAACAAACTGTGTCTATACCACAACAAACTGTATATATACAACAACAAACTGTGTCTTTACCACAACAAACTGTTTCTATACCACAACAAACTGTATCTATACCACAACAAACTGTATATATACCACAACAAAATGTATCTATACCACAACAAACTGTATCTATACCACAACAAAATGTATCTATACCACAACAAACTGTATCTATACCACAAACTGTATCTATACTACAACAAACTGTATCTATACCACAACAAACTGTGTCTATACCACAACAAACTGTATCTATACCACAACAAACTGTGTCTATACCACAACAAACTGTGTCTATACCACAATAAAATGTGTCTATACCACAACAAACTGTATCTATACCACAACAAACTGTTTTTATACCACAACAAACTGTGTCTATACCACAACAAACTGTATATATACCACAACAAACTGTGTCTATACCAAAACAAACTATATCTTACCACAACAAACTGTATCTTTACCACAACAAACTGTATCTATACCACAACAAACTGTTTCTATACCACAACAAACTGTGTCTATACCACAACAAACTGTGTCTATTCCACACCAAATTGTGTCTATACCACAGCAAACTGTATATATACAACAACAAACTGTATCTATACCACAACAAACTGTGTCTATACCACAACAAACTGTGTCTATACCACAACAAACTGTGTCTATACCACAACAAACTGTATCTATACCACAACAAACTGTGTCTATACCACAACAAACTGTATATATACAACAACAAACTGTGTCTTTACCACAACAAACTGTTTCTATACCACAACAAACTGTATCTATACCACAACACACTGTTTCTATACCACAAAAAACTGTGTCTATACCACAACAAACTGTGTCTATACCACAACAAACTGTATCTATACCACAACAAACTGTGTCTATACCACAACAAACTGTGTCTATACCACAACAAACAATGTCTATACCACAACAAACTGTTTCTATACCACAACAAACTGTGTATATACCACAACAAACTGTGTCTATACCACAACAAACTGTATCTATACCACAACAAACTGTGTCTATACCACAACAAACTGTGTCTATACCACAACAAACTGTATATATATACCACGTTTGTACTGTAAGGAACAGCTATAATGTCGTCGCCCTCTACAGTTAACTATCGTTACTGTCTTTAGTGTAAGGAACAGCTATAATGTCGTCACCGTTTACAGTTAACTATCGTTACTGTCCTTAGTGTCAGGAACAGCTATAATGTCGTCACCCTCTACAGTTAACTATCGTTACTGTCTTTAGTGTCAGGAACAGCTATAATGTCGTCACCCTCTACAGTTAACTATCGTTACTGTCCTTAGTGTCAGGAACAGCTATAATGTCGTCATCCTCTACAGTTAACTATCGTTACTGTCCTAAGTGTCAGGAACAGCTATAATGTCGTCACCCTCTACAGTTAACTATCGTTACTGTCTTTAGTGTAAGGAACAGCTATAATGTCGTCACCCTCTACAGTTAACTATCGTTACTGTCTTTAGTGTCAGGAACAGCTATAATGTCGTCGTCCTCTACAGTTAACTATCGTTACTGTCTTTAGTGTCAGGAACAGCTATAATGTCGTCACCCTCTACAGTTAACTATCGTTACTGTCTTTAGTGTCAGGAACAGCTATAATATCGTCACCCTCTACAGTTAACTATCGTTACTGTCTTTAGTGTCAGGAACAGCTATAATGTCGTCGTCCTCTACAGTTAACTATCGTTACTGTCTTTAGTGTAAGGAACAGCTATAATGTCGCCGTCCTCTATAGTTAACTATCGTAAGTGTAAGGAACAGCTATAATGTCGTCGCCCTCAACAGTTAACTATCGTTACTGTCTTTAGTGTAAGGAACAGCTATAATGTCGTCACCCTCTACAGTTAACTATCGTTACTGTCTTTAGTGTCAGGAACAGCTATAATGTCGTCACCCTCTACAGTTAACTATCGTTACTGTCTTTAGTGTAAGGAACAGCTATAATGTCGTCACCCTCTACAGTTAACTATCGTTACTGTCTTTAGTGTCAGGAACAGCTATAATGTCGTCACCCTCTATAGTTAACTATCGTTACTGTCCTAAGTGTAAGGAACAGCTATAATGTCGTCACCCTCTACAGTTAACTATCGTTACTGTCTTTAGTGTCAGGAACAGCTATAATGTCGTCACCCTCTATAGTTAACTATCGTTACTGTCCTAAGTGTAAGGAACAGCTATAATGTCGTCACCCTCTACAGTTAACTATCGTTACTGTCTTTAGTGTCAGGAACAGCTATAATGTCGTCGCCCTCTACAGTTAACTATCGTTACTGTCTTTAGTGTCAGAAACAGCTATAATGTCGTCACCCACTACAGTTAACTATCGTTACTGTCCTAAGTGTAAGGAACAGCTATAATGTCGTCACCCTCTACAGTTAACTATCGTTACTGTCCTTAGTGTTAGGAACAGCTATAATGTCGTCACCCTCTACAGTTAACTATCGTTACTGTCCTAAGTGTTAGGAACAGCTATAATGTCGTTACAGTTAACTATCGTTACTGTCCTAAGTGTAAGGAACAGCTATAATGTCGTCACCGTTTACAGTTAACTATCGTTACTGTCTTTAGTGTCAGGAACAGCTATAATGTCGTCACCCTCTACAGTTAACTATCGTTACTGTCTTTAGTGTAAGGAACAGCTATAATGTCGTCACCCTCTACAGTTAACTATCGTTACTGTCTTTAGTGTCAGGAACAGCTATAATGTCGTCGTCCTCTACAGTTAACTATCGTTACTGTCTTTAGTGTAAGGAACAGCTATAATGTCGTCACCCTCTACAGTTAACTATCGTTACTGTCTTTAGTGTCAGGAACAGCTATAATGTCGTCACCCACTACAGTTAACTATCGTTACTGTCCTAAGTGTAAGGAACAGCTATAATGTCGTCGTCCTCTACAGTTAACTATCGTTACTGTCTTTAGTGTCAGGAACAGCTATAATGTCGTCACCCTCTACAGTTAACTATAGTTACTGTCTTTAGTGTAAGGAACAGCTATAATGTCGTCCTCTACAGTTAACTATCGTTACTGTCCTAAGTGTCAGGAACAGCTATAATGTCGTCACCCTCTACAGTTAACTATCGTTACTGTCTTTAGTGTAAGGAACAGCTATAATGTCGTCACCCTCTACAGTTAACTATCGTTACTGTCTTTAGTGTCAGGAACAGCTATAATGTCGTCACCCTCTACAGTTAACTATCGTTACTGTCTTTAGTGTCAGGAACAGCTATAATGTCGTCACCCTCTACAGTTAACTATCGTTACTGTCCTAAGTGTAAGGAACAGCTATAATGTCGTCGCCCTCTACAGTTAACTATCGTTACTGTCTTTAGTGTAAGGAACAGCTATAATGTCGTCACCCTCTACAGTTAACTATCGTTACTGTCTTTAGTGTCAGGAACAGCTATAATGTCGTCACCCTCTACAGTTAACTATCGTTACTGTCTTTAGTGTCAGGAACAGCTATAATGTCGTCACCCTCTACAGTTAACTATCGTTACTGTCCTTAGTGTCAGGAACAGCTATAATGTCGTCACCCTCTACAGTTAACTATCGTTACTGTCTTTAGTGTAAGGAACAGCTATAATGTCGTCACCCTCTACAGTTAACTATCGTTACTGTCTTTAGTGTAAGGAACAGCTATAATGTCGTCACCCTCTACAGTTAACTATCGTTACTGTCCTAAGTGTAAGGAACAGCTATAATGTCGTCGCCCTCTACAGTTAACTATCGTTACTGTCCTTAGTGTCAGGAACAGCTATAATGTCGTCACCCTCTACAGTTAACTATCGTTACTGTCTTTAGTGTCAGGAACAGCTATAATGTCGTCACCCTCTACAGTTAACTATCGTTACTGTCCTAAGTGTAAGGAACAGCTATAATGTCGTCGCCCTCTACAGTTAACTATCGTTACTGTCTTTAGTGTCAGGAACAGCTATAATGTCGTCACCCTCTACAGTTAACTATCGTTACTGTCTTTAGTGTCAGGAACAGCTATAATGTCGTCACCCTCTACAGTTAACTATCGTTACTGTCTTTAGTGTCAGGAACAGCTATAATGTCGTCACCCTCTACAGTTAACTATCGTTGCTGTCCTAAGTGTCAGGAACAGCTATAATGTCGTCGCCCTCTACAGTTAACTATCGTTACTGTCTTTAGTGTAAGGAACAGCTATAATGTCGTCACCCTCTACAGTTAACTATCGTTACTGTCCTAAGTGTCAGGAACAGCTATAATGTCGTCACCCTCTACAGTTAACTATCGTCACTGTCCTAAGTGTCAGGAACAGCTATAATGTCGTCGCCCTCTACAGTTAACTATCGTTACTGTCCTAAGTGTCAGGAACAGCTATAATGTCGTCACCCTCTACAGTTAACTATCGTTACTGTCCTAAGTGTCAGGAACAGCTATAATGTCGTCACCCTCTACAGTTAACTATCGTTACTGTCTTTAGTGTAAGGAACAGCTATAATGTCGTCGCCCCCACAGTTAACTATCGTTACTGTCTTTAGTGTAAGGAACAGCTATAATGTCGTCACCCTCTACAGTTCACTATCGTTACTGTCCTAAGTGTTAGGAACAGCTATAATGTCGTCGCCCTCTACAGTTAACTATCGTTACTGTCCTTAGTGTCAGGAACAGCTATAATGTCGTCACCCTCTACAGTTAACTATCGTTACTGTCTTTAGTGTCAGGAACAGCTATAATGTCGTCACCCTCTACAGTTAACTATCGTTACTGTCTTTAGTGTCAGGAACAGCTATAATGTCGTCGCCCTCTACAGTTAATTATCGTTACTGTCTTTAGTGTAAGGAACAGCTATAATGTCGTCGCCCTCTACAGTTAACTATCGTTACTGTCTTTAGTGTCAGGAACAGCTATAATGTCGTCACCCTCTACAGTTAACTATCGTTACTGTCTTTAGTGTCAGGAACAGCTATAATGTCGTCACCCTCTACAGTTAACTATCGTTACTGTCTTTAGTGTCAGGAACAGCTATAATGTCGTCACCCTCTACAGTTAACTATCGTTACTGTCTTTAGTGTAAGGAACAGCTATAATGTCGCCGCCCTCTACAGTTAACTATCGTTACTGTCCTAAGTGTCAGGAACAGCTATAATGTCGTCACCCTCTACAGTTAACTATCGTTACTGTCTTTAGTGTCAGGAACAGCAATAATGTCGTCACCCTCTACAGTTAACTATCGTTACTGTCCTTAGTGTCAGGAACAGCTATAATGTCGTCACCCTCTACAGTTAACTATCGTTACTGTCCTAAGTGTAAGGAACAGCTATAATGTCGTCACCCTCTACAGTTAACTATCGTTACTGTCTTTAGTGTCAGGAACAGCTATAATGTCGTCGTCCTCTACAGTTAACTATCGTTACTGTCCTAAGTGTTAGGAACAGCTATAATGTCGTTACAGTTAACTATCGTTACTGTCCTAAGTGTAAGGAACAGCTATAATGTCGTCACCCTCTACAGTTAACTATCGTTACTGTCAGGAACAGCTATAATGTCGTCACCCTCTACAGTTAACTATCGTTACTGTCCTAAGTGTAAGGAACAGCTATAATGTCGTCACCCTCTACAGTTAACTATCGTTACTGTCTTTAGTGTCAGGAACAGCTATAATGTCGTCGTCCTCTACAGTTAACTATCGTTACTGTCCTAAGTGTCAGGAACAGCTATAATGTCGTCACCCTCTACAGTTAACTATCGTTACTGTCTTTAGTGTCAGGAACAGCTATAATGTCGTCACCCTCTACAGTTAACTATCGTTACTGTCTTTAGTGTAAGGAACAGCTATAATGTCGTCACCCTCTACAGTTAACTATCGTTACTGTCTTTAGTGTAAGGAACAGCTATAATGTCGTCGCCCTCTACAGTTAACTATCGTTACTGTCTTTAGTGTCAGGAACAGCTATAATGTCGTCGTCCTCTACAGTTAACTATCGTTACTGTCTTTAGTGTCAGGAACAGCTATAATGTCGTCACCCTCTACAGTTAACTATCGTTACTGTCTTTAGTGTAAGGAACAGCTATAATGTCGTCACCCTCTACAGTTAACTATCGTTACTGTCTTTAGTGTCAGGAACAGCTATAATGTCGTCACCCTCTACAGTTAACTATCGTTACTGTCTTTAGTGTCAGGAACAGCTATAATGTCGTCACCCTCTACAGTTAACTATCGTTACTGTCCTAAGTGTCAGGAACAGCTATAATGTCGTCACCCTCTACAGTTAACTATCGTTACTGTCCTAAGTGTCAGGAACAGCTATAATGTCGTCACCCTCTACAGTTAACTATCGTTACTGTCCTAAGTGTCAGGAACAGCTATAATGTCGTCACCCTCTACAGTTAACTATCGTTACTGTCTTTAGTGTAAGGAACAGCTATAATGTCGTCACCCTCTACAGTTAACTATCGTTACTGTCTTTAGTGTAAGGAACAGCTATAATGTCGTCGCCCTCTACAGTTAACTATCGTTACTGTCTTTAGTGTCAGGAACAGCTATAATGTCGTCGTCCTCTACAGTTAACTATCGTTACTGTCTTTAGTGTCAGGAACAGCTATAATGTCGTCACCCTCTACAGTTAACTATCGTTACTGTCTTTAGTGTAAGGAACAGCTATAATGTCGTCACCCTCTACAGTTAACTATCGTTACTGTCTTTAGTGTCAGGAACAGCTATAATGTCGTCACCCTCTACAGTTAACTATCGTTACTGTCTTTAGTGTCAGGAACAGCTATAATGTCGTCACCCTCTACAGTTAACTATCGTTACTGTCCTAAGTGTCAGGAACAGCTATAATGTCGTCACCCTCTACAGTTAACTATCGTTACTGTCTTTAGTGTCAGGAACAGCTATAATGTCGTCGCCCTCTACAGTTAACTATCGTTACTGTCTTTAGTGTAAGGAACAGCTATAATGTCGTCACCCTCTACAGTTAACTATCGTTACTGTCTTTAGTGTCAGGAACAGCTATAATGTCGTCACCCACTACAGTTAACTATCGTTACTGTCCTAAGTGTAAGGAACAGCTATAATGTCGTCGTCCTCTACAGTTAACTATCGTTACTGTCCTAAGTGTCAGGAACAGCTATAATGTCGTCACCCTCTACAGTTAACTATCGTTACTGTCTTTAGTGTAAGGAACAGCTATAATGTCGTCACCCTCTACAGTTAACTATCGTTACTGTCCTAAGTGTAAGGAACAGCTATAATGTCGTCGTCCTCTACAGTTAACTATCGTTACTGTCTTTAGTGTAAGGAACAGCTATAATGTCGTCACCCTCTACAGTTAACTATCGTTACTGTCTTTAGTGTCAGGAACAGCTATAATGTCGTCACCCTCTACAGTTAACTATCGTTACTGTCCTAAGTGTCAGGAACAGCTATAATGTCGTCACCCTCTACAGTTAACTATCGTTACTGTCTTTAGTGTCAGGAACAGCTATAATGTCGTCGCCCTCTACAGTTAACTATCGTTACTGTCTTTAGTGTAAGGAACAGCTATAATGTCGTCACCCTCTACAGTTAACTATCGTTACTGTCTTTAGTGTCAGGAACAGCTATAATGTCGTCACCCACTACAGTTAACTATCGTTACTGTCCTAAGTGTAAGGAACAGCTATAATGTCGTCGTCCTCTACAGTTAACTATCGTTACTGTCCTAAGTGTCAGGAACAGCTATAATGTCGTCACCCTCTACAGTTAACTATCGTTACTGTCTTTAGTGTAAGGAACAGCTATAATGTCGTCACCCTCTACAGTTAACTATCGTTACTGTCCTAAGTGTAAGGAACAGCTATAATGTCGTCGTCCTCTACAGTTAACTATCGTTACTGTCTTTAGTGTAAGGAACAGCTATAATGTCGTCACCCTCTACAGTTAACTATCGTTACTGTCTTTAGTGTCAGGAACAGCTATAATGTCGTCACCCTCTACAGTTAACTATCGTTACTGTCTTTAGTGTCAGGAACAGCTATAATGTCGTCACCCTCTACAGTTAACTATCGTTACTGTCCTAAGTGTCAGGAACAGCTATAATGTCGTCACCCTCTACAGTTAACTATCGTTACTGTCCTTAGTGTCAGGAACAGCTATAATGTCGTCACCCTCTACAGTTAACTATCGTTACTGTCCTAAGTGTCAGGAACAGCTATAATGTCGTCACCCTCTACAGTTAACTATCGTTACTGTCCTAAGTGTAAGGAACAGCTATAATGTCGTCGTCCTCTACAGTTAACTATCGTTACTGTCTTTAGTGTAAGGAACAGCTATAATGTCGTCACCCTCTACAGTTAACTATCGTTACTGTCTTTAGTGTCAGGAACAGCTATAATGTCGTCACCCTCTACAGTTAACTATCGTTACTGTCTTTAGTGTAAGGAACAGCTATAATGTCGTCGCCCTCTACAGTTAACTATCGTTACTGTCTTTAGTGTCAGGAACAGCTATAATGTCGTCGCCCACTACAGTTAACTATCGTTACTGTCCTAAGTGTAAGGAACAGCTATAATGTCGTCACCCTCTACAGTTAACTATAGTTACTGTCTTTAGTGTAAGGAACAGCTATAATGTCGTCGCCCTCTACAGTTAACTATCGTTACTGTCTTTAGTGTCAGGAACAGCTATAATGTCGTCGCCCTCTACAGTTAACTATCGTTACTGTCTTTAGTGTCAGGAACAGCTATAATGTCGTCGCCCTCTACAGTTAACTATTCGTCCGTATCTAGGTTTTCTTTATCAAATGTTGATGCTGATCACCGCTTTTTTCGATCGAAACTACTACATTGTTGGATTATGAACCGTTAATTGCAATAAAATCATTATTAATATGACAATATATTAAATAGATTAGATAATAAATAAGACATACGAATGAATGTAATTTGACATAATCCTCGATTCTTGTAAGTAAAACGGAACTCGGAACTCGGAACCAACCTCAGCCTCCCCATCCCGAATGTCTGTCTAGAGGTGGCGGCTTGTAGTCACCATTCAGGATATAACTATCCCCTAAATTGTCTATAAACATTACACATACTGTAACGAAGGCGTAGTACCAGGCGTTAGGGATTATATAAACATTACACATACTGTAACGAAGGCGTAGTACCAGGCGTTAGGGATTATATAAACATTACACATACTGTAACGAAGGCGTAGTACCAGGCGTTAGAGATTATATAAACATTACACATACTGTAACGAAGGCGTAGTACCAGGCGTTAGAGATTATATAAACATTACACATACTGTAACGAAGGCGTAGTACCAGGCGTTAGAGATTATATAAACATTACACATACTGTAACGAAGGCGTAGTTCCAGGCGTTAGAGATTCTATAAACATTACACATACTGTAACGAAGGCGTAGTTCCAGGCGTTAGAGATTCTATAAACATTACACATACTGTAACGAAGGTGTAGTTCCAGGCGTTAGGGATTATATAAACATTACACATACTGTAACGAAGGCGTAGTTCCAGGCGTTAGGGATTATATAAACATTACACATACTGTAACGAAGGCGTAGTTCCAGGCGTTAGAAATTCTATTGGTGACTTCAGCGCCTCCGTAATCGTCGTTGATTGTCGTCTGTAGAGCATCTGTTAGCCGCTCGTCTATCTGATGATTAAACAGAGGATCACGTGACCTCGGATAGAATAAAACAACGACAGAAATGCATCGGCATCGGGCTGTGTTTGTTTGATTATGTGTTTGCTTGTGTGTTTGTTTGTTTGTTTGTCTGTTTATTCGGTTGTTTGTTTGTTTGTTTGTTTGTTTGTTTGATTATTCGGTTGTTTGTTTGTTTGTTTGTGTGTCTGTTTATTCGGTTGTTTGTTTGTTTGTTTGTTTGTCTGTTTATTTGTTTGTTTGTTTGTTTGTTTGTTTGTCTGTTTATTCGGTTGTTTGTTTGTTTGTTTGTTTGTCTGTTTGTTTGTTTGTTTGTTTGTCTGTTTATTCGGTTGTTTGTTTGTTTGT
The DNA here is from genome assembly GCF_902652985.1 of Pecten maximus. Taxonomy (NCBI): domain Eukaryota; kingdom Metazoa; phylum Mollusca; class Bivalvia; order Pectinida; family Pectinidae; genus Pecten; species Pecten maximus. The sequence continues at coordinate 261,715 of NC_047027.1, read as the reverse complement.
TTGTTTGTTTGTTTGTCTGTTTATTCGGTTGTTTGTTTGTTTGTGTGTTTGTTTGTTTGTTTGTTTGTGTGTCTGTTTATTCGGTTGTTTGTTTGTTTGTTTGTGTGTCTGTTTATTCGGTTGTTTGTTTGTTTGATTATGTGTCTGTTTATTCGGTTGTTTGTTTGTTTGTGTGTTTGTTTGTTTGTCTGTTGATTCGGTTGTTTGTTTGTTTGTTTGTGTGTCTGTTTATTCGGTTGTTTGTTTGTTTGATTATGTGTCTGTTTATTCGGTTGTTTGTTTGTTTGTGTGTTTGTTTGGCTGTGTGATAACCCGGCTGTAATAACAATGTACATTGATAATTACATCAGACACACTGAATTACATGATTTCAAACACAAACATCGTATTCATTGTGTATATAACTACATCAAGGAAAGGTAATTCAATCCCAACCTCCAGAAATTAATTGAAAACTACAGACGGCATAATTGATAATTCACAATGTATTAATAGAAAATAAAAATGGCTGAAACAAAAACATTACGTAAGATTTGCTATTGTCAATACTGCAATTGAGCAAAATCGATCATAACATTTCCTAATATTACAGGAGATTTATAATGCTGTAAATTGCCTAATTATATACCACACCATGGGCGTGTTTACTTAGCTGATAATGTTTATGTAGATCAGATGCATATACGAATGTAATTGAAAACCCAAATCACAATTTTACCGGTAATTTACGGAACGGAATTTCCAACATTTTAAAGGATTAATTCCTACGAGATATTAATGCATAGTTCATTTATTAACGTTCGGCAATATATTATCTAGTATCAAACACGAGTAACTATCACAAAGGATAATGTCGGATACATTTACTGTATAAACATTTCACTATCACAGAGGATAATGTCAGATACATTTACTGTATAAACATTTCACTATCGAGGATAATGTCGTATACATTTACTGTATAAACATTTCACTATCACAGAGGATAATGTCTGATACATTTACTGTATAAACATTTCACTATCACAAAGGATAATGTCGGATACATTTACTGTATAAACATTTCACTATCGAGGATAATGTCGGATACATTTACTGTATAAACATTTCACTATCACAGAGGATAATGTCTGATACATTTACTGTATAAACATTTCACTGTCACAGAGGATAATGTCTGATACATTTACTGTATAAACATTTCACTATCACAGAGGATAATGTCTGATACATTTACTGTATAAACATTTCACTATCGAGGATAATGTCGGATACATTTACTGTATAAACATTTCACTATCGAGGATAATGTCTGATACATTTACTGTATAAACATTTCACTATCACAGAGGATAATGTCGGATACATTTACTGTATAAACATTTCACTGTCACAGAGGATAATGTCGGATACATTTACTGTATAAACATTTCACTATCACAGAAGATAATGTCTGATACATTTACTGTATAAACATTTCACTATCGAGGATAATGTCTGATACATTTACTGTATAAACATTTCACTATCACAGAGGATAATGTCGGATACATTTACTGTATAAACATTTCACTATCGAGGATAATGTCTGATACATTTACTGTATAAACATTTCACTATCGAGGATAATGTCTGATACATTTACTATATAAACATTTCACTATCACAGAGGATAATGTCGGATACATTTACTGTATAAACATTTCACTATCGAGGATAATGTCGGATACATTTACTGTATAAACATTTCACTATCGAGGATAATGTCGGATACATTTACTGTATAAATATTTCACTATCACAGAGGATAATGTCTGATACATTTACTGTATAAACATTTCACTGTCACAGAGGATAATGTCGGATACATTTACTGTATAAACATTTCACTATCACAGAGGATAATGTCTGATACATTTACTGTATAAACATTTCACTATCGAGGATAATGTCTGATACATTTACTGTATAAACATTTCACTATCGAGGATAATGTCTGATACATTTACTGTATAAACATTTCACTATCGAGGATAATGTCTGATACATTTACTGTATAAACATTTCACTATCGAGGATAATGTCGGATACATTTACTGTATAAACATTTCACTATCGAGGATAATGTCGGATACATTTACTGTATAAACATTTCACTATCGAGGATAATGTCTGATACATTTACTGTATAAACATTTCACTATCGAGGATAATGTCGGATACATTTACTGTATAAACATTTCACTATCGAGGATAATGTCTGATACATTTACTGTATAAACATTTCACTATCGAGGATAATGTCTGATACATTTACTGTATAAACATTTCACTATCGAGGATAATGTCTGATACATTTACTGTATAAACATTTCACTATCACAGAGGATAATGTCGGATACATTTACTGTATAAACATTTCACTATCGAGGATAATGTCTGATACATTTACTGTATAAACATTTCACTATCGAGGATAATGTCTGATACATTTACTATATAAACATTTCACTATCACAGAGGATAATGTCGGATACATTTACTGTATAAACATTTCACTGTCACAGAGGATAATGTCTGATACATTTACTGTATAAACATTTCACTATCGAGGATAATGTCTGATACATTTACTGTATAAACATTTCACTATCGAGGATAATGTCTGATACATTTACTGTATAAACATTTCACTATCGAGGATAATGTCGGATACATTTACTGTATAAACATTTCACTATCGAGGATAATGTCTGATACATTTACTGTATAAACATTTCACTATCGAGGATAATGTCTGATACATTTACTGTATAAACATTTCACTATCGAGGATAATGTCTGATACATTTACTGTATAAACATTTCACTATCGAGGATAATGTCGGATACATTTACTGTATAAACATTTCACTATCACACAGGATAATGTCTGATACATTTACTGTATAAACATTTCACTATCACAGAGGATAATGTCGGATACATTTACTGTATAAACATTTCACTATCACAGAGGATAATGTCGGATACATTTACTGTATAAACATTTCACTGTCACAGAGGATAATGTCGGATACATTTACTGTATAAACATTTCACTATCGAGGATAATGTCGGATACATTTACTGTATAAACATTTCACTATCGAGGATAATGTCGGATACATTTACTGTATAAACATTTCACTATCGAGGATAATGTCGGATACATTTACTGTATAAACATTTCACTATCGGGGATAATGTCTGATACATTTACTGTATAAACATTTCACTATCACAGAGGATAATGTCTGATACATTTACTGTATAAACAATTCACTATCGAGGATAATGTCGGATACATTTACTGTATAAACATTTCACTATCACAGAGGATAATGTCGGATACATTTACTGTATAAACATTTCACTGTCACAGAGGATAATGTCTGATACATTTACTGTATAAACATTTCACTGTCACAGAGGATAATGTCTGATACATTTACTGTATAAACATTTCACTATCACAGAGGATAATGTCTGATACATTTACTGTATAAACATTTCACTATCGAGGATAATGTCTGATACATTTACTATATAAACATTTCACTATCACAGAGGATAATGTCGGATACATTTACTGTATAAACATTTCACTATCGAGGATAATGTCGGATACATTTACTGTATAAACATTTCACTATCGAGGATAATGTCGGATACATTTACTGTATAAACATTTCACTATCACAGAGGATAATGTCTGATACATTTACTGTATAAACATTTCACTGTCACAGAGGATAATGTCTGATACATTTACTGTATAAACATTTCACTATCGAGGATAATGTCTGATACATTTACTGTATAAACATTTCACTATCGAGGATAATGTCTGATACATTTACTGTATAAACATTTCACTATCGAGGATAATGTCGGATACATTTACTGTATAAACATTTCACTATCGAGGATAATGTCGGATACATTTACTGTATAAACATTTCACTATCGAGGATAATGTCTGATACATTTACTGTATAAACATTTCACTATCGAGGATAATGTCGGATACATTTACTGTATAAACATTTCACTATCGAGGATAATGTCTGATACATTTACTGTATAAACATTTCACTATCGAGGATAATGTCTGATACATTTACTGTATAAACATTTCACTATCGAGGATAATGTCTGATACATTTACTGTATAAACATTTCACTATCACAGAGGATAATGTCGGATACATTTACTGTATAAACATTTCACTATCGAGGATAATGTCTGATACATTTACTGTATAAACATTTCACTATCGAGGATAATGTCTGATACATTTACTATATAAACATTTCACTATCACAGAGGATAATGTCTGATACATTTACTGTATAAACATTTCACTATCGAGGATAATGTCTGATACATTTACTGTATAAACATTTCACTATCGAGGATAATGTCTGATACATTTACTGTATAAACATTTCACTATCGAGGATAATGTCTGATACATTTACTGTATAAACATTTCACTATCACAGAGGATAATGTCGGATACATTTACTGTATAAACATTTCACTATCGAGGATAATGTCTGATACATTTACTGTATAAACATTTCACTATCGAGGATAATGTCTGATACATTTACTATATAAACATTTCACTATCACAGAGGATAATGTCTGATACATTTACTGTATAAACATTTCACTATCGAGGATAATGTCGGATACATTTACTGTATAAACATTTCACTATCGAGGATAATGTCTGATACATTTACTGTATAAACATTTCACTATCGAGGATAATGTCTGATACATTTACTGTATAAACATTTCACTATCGAGGATAATGTCTGATACATTTACTGTATAAACATTTCACTATCGAGGATAATGTCGGATACATTTACTGTATAAACATTTCACTATCACACAGGATAATGTCTGATACATTTACTGTATAAACATTTCACTATCACAGAGGATAATGTCGGATACATTTACTGTATAAACATTTCACTATCACAGAGGATAATGTCGGATACATTTACTGTATAAACATTTCACTGTCACAGAGGATAATGTCGGATACATTTACTGTATAAACATTTCACTATCGAGGATAATGTCGGATACATTTACTGTATAAACATTTCACTATCGAGGATAATGTCGGATACATTTACTGTATAAACATTTCACTATCGAGGATAATGTCTGATACATTTACTGTATAAACATTTCACTATCACAGAGGATAATGTCTGATACATTTACTGTATAAACAATTCACTATCGAGGATAATGTCGGATACATTTACTGTATAAACATTTCACTATCGAGGATAATGTCTGATACATTTACTGTATAAACATTTCACTATCACAGAGGATAATGTCGGATACATTTACTGTATAAACATTTCACTATCACAGAGGATAATGTCTGATACATTTACTGTATAAACATTTCACTATCACAGAGGATAATGTCGGATACATTTACTGTATAAACATTTCACTATCACAGAGGATAATGTCGGATACATTTACTGTATAAACATTTCACTGTCACAGAGGATAATGTCTGATACATTTACTGTATAAACATTTCACTGTCACAGAGGATAATGTCTGATACATTTACTGTATAAACATTTCACTATCACAGAGGATAATGTCTGATACATTTACTGTATAAACATTTCACTATCGAGGATAATGTCGGATACATTTACTGTATAAACATTTCACTGTCACAGAGGATAATGTCGGATACATTTACTGTATAAACATTTCACTATCACAGAGGATAATGTCGGATACATTTACTGTATAAACATTTCACTATCGAGGATAATGTCGGATACATTTACTGTATAAACATTTCACTATCGAGGATAATGTCGGATACATTTACTGTATAAACATTTCACTGTCGAGGATAATGTCTGATACATTTACTGTATAAACATTTCACTATCACAGAGGATAATGTCTGATACATTTACTGTATAAACATTTCACTATCACAGAGGATAATGTCTGATACATTTACTGTATAAACATTTCACTATCACAGAGGATAATGTCGGATACATTTACTGTATAAACATTTCACTATCACAGAGGATAATGTCGGATACATTTACTGTATAAACATTTCACTATCGAGGATAATGTCGGATACATTTACTGTATAAACATTTCACTATCACAGAGGATAATGTCGGATACATTTACTGTATAAACATTTCACTATCGAGGATAATGTCGGATACATTTACTGTATAAACATTTCACTATCCAGAGGATAATGTCGGATACATTTACTGTATAAACATTTCACTATCACAGAGGATAATGTCGGATACATTTACTGTATAAACATTTCACTATCACAGAGGATAATGTCTGATACATTTACTGTATAAACATTTCACTATCACAGAGGATAATGTCGGATACATTTACTGTATAAACATTTCACTATCACAGAGGATAATGTCGGATACATTTACTCTATAAACATTTCACTATCACAGAGGATAATGTCGGATACATTTACTGTATAAACATTTCACTATCACAGAGGATAATGTCTGATACATTTACTGTATAAACATTTCACTGTCACAGAGGATAATGTCTGATACATTTACTGTATAAACATTTCACTATCACAGAGGATAATGTCTGATACATTTACTGTATAAACATTTCACTATCACAGAGGATAATGTCTGATACATTTACTGTATAAACATTTCACTATCACAGAGGATAATGTCGGATACATTTACTGTATAAACATTTCACTATCACAGAGGATAATGTCGGATACATTTACTGTATAAACATTTCACTATCGAGGATAATGTCTGATACATTTACTGTATAAACATTTCACTATCACAGAGGATAATGTCGGATACATTTACTGTATAAACATTTCACTGTCACAGAGGATAATGTCGGATACATTTACTGTATAAACATTTCACTATCACAGAGGATAATGTCTGATACATTTACTGTATAAACATTTCACTATCACAGAGGATAATGTCGGATACATTTACTGTATAAACATTTCACTATCACAGAGGATAATGTCGGATACATTTACTGTATAAACATTTCACTATCACAGAGGATAATGTCGGATACATTTACTGTATAAACATTTCACTATCGAGGATAATGTCTGATACATTTACTGTATAAACATTTCACTATCGAGGATAATGTCTGATACATTTACTGTATAAACATTTCACTATCGAGGATAATGTCGGATACATTTACTGTATAAACATTTCACTATCGAGGATAATGTCTGATACATTTACTGTATAAACATTTCACTATCACAGAGGATAATGTCGGATACATTTACTGTATAAACATTTCACTATCGAGGATAATGTCGGATACATTTACTGTATAAACATTTCACTATCGAGGATAATGTCGGATACATTTACTGTATAAACATTTCACTATCACAGAGGATAATGTCGGATACATTTACTGTATAAACATTTCACTATCACAGAGGATAATGTCGGATACATTTACTGTATAAACATTTCACTGTCACAGAGGATAATGTCGGATACATTTACTGTATAAACATTTCACTATCGAGGATAATGTCGGATACATTTACTGTATAAACATTTCACTATCGAGGATAATGTCGGATACATTTACTGTATAAACATTTCACTATCGAGGATAATGTCTGATACATTTACTGTATAAACATTTCACTATCACAGAGGATAATGTCTGATACATTTACTGTATAAACAATTCACTATCGAGGATAATGTCGGATACATTTACTGTATAAACATTTCACTATCGAGGATAATGTCTGATACATTTACTGTATAAACATTTCACTATCACAGAGGATAATGTCGGATACATTTACTGTATAAACATTTCACTATCACAGAGGATAATGTCTGATACATTTACTGTATAAACATTTCACTATCACAGAGGATAATGTCGGATACATTTACTGTATAAACATTTCACTATCACAGAGGATAATGTCGGATACATTTACTGTATAAACATTTCACTGTCACAGAGGATAATGTCTGATACATTTACTGTATAAACATTTCACTGTCACAGAGGATAATGTCTGATACATTTACTGTATAAACATTTCACTATCACAGAGGATAATGTCTGATACATTTACTGTATAAACATTTCACTATCGAGGATAATGTCGGATACATTTACTGTATAAACATTTCACTGTCACAGAGGATAATGTCGTATACATTTACTGTATAAACATTTCACTATCACAGAGGATAATGTCGGATACATTTACTGTATAAACATTTCACTATCGAGGATAATGTCGGATACATTTACTGTATAAACATTTCACTATCGAGGATAATGTCGGATACATTTACTGTATAAACATTTCACTGTCGAGGATAATGTCTGATACATTTACTGTATAAACATTTCACTATCACAGAGGATAATGTCGGATACATTTACTGTATAAACATTTCACTATCACAGAGGATAATGTCTGATACATTTACTGTATAAACATTTCACTATCACAGAGGATAATATCGGATACATTTACTGTATAAACATTTCACTATCACAGAGGATAATGTCTGATACATTTACTGTATAAACATTTCACTATCGAGGATAATGTCGGATACATTTACTGTATAAACATTTCACTATCACAGAGGATAATGTGTGATACATTTACTGTATAAACATTTCACTATCGAGGATAATGTCAGATACATTTACTGTATAAACATTTCACTATCACAGAGGATAATGTCGGATACATTTACTGTATAAACATTTCACTATCACAGAGGATAATGTCTGATACATTTACTGTATAAACATTTCACTATCACAGAGGATAATGTCGGATACATTTACTGTATAAACATTTCACTATCACAGAGGATAATGTCGGATACATTTACTCTATAAACATTTCACTATCACAGAGGATAATGTCGGATACATTTACTGTATAAACATTTCACTATCACAGAGGATAATGTCTGATACATTTACTGTATAAACATTTCACTGTCACAGAGGATAATGTCTGATACATTTACTGTATAAACATTTCACTATCACAGAGGATAATGTCTGATACATTTACTGTATAAACATTTCACTATCACAGAGGATAATGTCTGATACATTTACTGTATAAACATTTCACTATCACAGAGGATAATGTCGGATACATTTACTGTATAAACATTTCACTATCACAGAGGATAATGTCGGATACATTTACTGTATAAACATTTCACTATCGAGGATAATGTCTGATACATTTACTGTATAAACATTTCACTATCACAGAGGATAATGTCGGATACATTTACTGTATAAACATTTCACTGTCACAGAGGATAATGTCGGATACATTTACTGTATAAACATTTCACTATCACAGAGGATAATGTCGGATACATTTACTGTATAAACATTTCACTATCCAGAGGATAATGTCGGATACATTTACTGTATAAACATTTCACTATCGAGGATAATGTCGGATACATTTACTGTATAAACATTTCACTATCGAGGATAATGTCTGATACATTTACTGTATAAACATTTCACTATCGAGGATAATGTCTGATACATTTACTGTATAAACATTTCACTATCACAGAGGATAATGTCTGATACATTTACTGTATAAACATTTCACTATCACAGAGGATAATGTCGGATACATTTACTGTATAAACATTTCACTATCGAGGATAATGTCGGATACATTTACTGTATAAACATTTCACTATCGAGGATAATGTCTGATACATTTACTGTATAAACATTTCACTATCACAGAGGATAATGTCGGATACATTTACTGTATAAACATTTCACTATCGAGGATAATGTCGGATACATTTACTGTATAAACATTTCACTATCAGAGGATAATGTCGGATACATTTACTGTATAAACATTTCACTATCACAGAGGATAATGTCTGATACATTTACTGTATAAACATTTCACTGTCACAGAGGATAATGTCTGATACATTTACTGTATAAACATTTCACTGTCACAGAGGATAATGTCTGATACATTTACTGTATAAACATTTCACTATCGAGGATAATGTCGGATACATTTACTGTATAAACATTTCACTATCACAGAGGATAATGTCGGATACATTTACTGTATAAACATTTCACTATCACAGAGGATAATGTCGGATACATTTACTGTATAAACATTTCACTATCCAGAGGATAATGTCGGATACATTTACTGTATAAACATTTCACTATCGAGGATAATGTCGGATACATTTACTGTATAAACATTTCACTATCGAGGATAATGTCGGATACATTTACTGTATAAACATTTCACTATCGAGGATAATGTCGGATACATTTACTGTATAAACATTTCACTATCACAGAGGATAATGTCGGATACATTTACTGTATAAACATTTCACTATCACAGAGGATAATGTCGGATACATTTACTGTATAAACATTTCACTATCGAGGATAATGTCGGATACATTTACTGTATAAACATTTCACTATCACAGAGGATAATGTCGGATACATTTACTGTATAAACATTTCACTGTCGAGGATAATGTCGGATACATTTACTGTATAAACATTTCACTATCACAGAGGATAATGTCGGATACATTTACTGTATAAACATTTCACTATCGAGGATAATGTCGGATACATTTACTGTATAAACATTTCACTATCACAGAGGATAATGTCTGATACATTTACTGTATAAACATTTCACTATCACAGAGGATAATGTCGGATACATTTACTGTATAAACATTTCACTGTCACAGAGGATAATGTCGGATACATTTACTGTATAAACATTTCACTATCACAGAGGATAATGTCGGATACATTTACTGTATAAACATTTCACTATCGAGGATAATGTCGGATACATTTACTGTATAAACATTTCACTGTCACAGAGGATAATGTCGGATACATTTACTGTATAAACATTTCACTATCACAGAGGATAATGTCGGATACATTTACTGTATAAACATTTTCAAATAATTTCAGTTTTAGTGTAACTCGGCGGAACACAATACTTTATTACAATAACATGTGCAACCTTAGAAAATAGGGTTTTTTTCTGGCGTTATTCACCACCTTTGAATGAAACAATGTATTGTAGTATTATGATACAACAGTTCAACTGAAATAAAAATAGATCAAAACACAAGTTTAGAAATGTACAAAAACATTGATATAAACACATGATTGACAGGCACATAAGAAAAGACACAACGGAAAAAACCCAATTAAAACACCCCGTGGGGCCTGAGAAATAAATAAATAATGATATCATATTGTGTGGCGTAAGTTAAGTGGGCCTTCTGTTCTATACCTAGTAAATATAACCCTCGCTACCCTATCATATCGATAACCTTTCCTATATATCAGGATGTTACGGCCCAATTCAAGAATACAAAGGGAAGTCGACTTTTTGATTTCTAGTATCGACATGGCATAGTTGTTTGATGGAGTGGTTCCCCGCACGCGCTAGTGACCGTGAATACGTAACAATCCGTGGTAATGTTAGTACACCCTATATAGCCGTAAGTGGTGGCATTGTTGTTTAGATGGTTTGATGCTATCACGTGCTAAAAGATTTCGGAAACTAAAGTAATGAAAATCGCCAGTTGAATAATTGAGATGACAAGCATGGCTGTCCAAAGAGAACTCCAGACCATCATTACCGAGATACCAAATGGCCTCATCTCGGTTCTTTTTCAGCATGCAGAGGCATGTCGACATCTTATCGAATCGTAATTTCAAAATCCACAAAAATGGCTAAATACAGTACGAACAAAACTGTTATGGATTTAATGGAGATCATCGAAAAACATCCGCGAGATTAGGACCAGGGTTCCATGAAGGTGTACCGTCTTTTGTTTATCAACACACCCGCCACAGTAGTCTAGAGAGAGAGAGAGAGAGAGAGAGAGAGAGAGAGAGAGAGAGAGAGAGAGAGAGAGGCCCAACCGGGTTAAATCACATTCTCAAAATGAGACCTTGAATCAAAGGAACCACTGGGTATATCAACAAGCTAGAATATATTTCTGAGTGAGTTTGGTTTTGTATCGTCCTACGTCATCAGCTAAGGTCAATGAAGAACCGACACCGACTTTATAGTGCTGCCTCATTGGAACATACTGTCGAAAACACCTGACAGAACACCCCACCCGGTCACAACCGACGAAAAAGTTTTCCCACTCCTAATATTAGTAAGTTTCGGTCAGGGGACAGAACCCAAAGCCTTTCTCACAGCGGCGAACGCTCAACTAAAGGCCAAAAGTGAGGCATTGTCAAGGGAGATATTAGTTAAGTAAGAAAAGAAAGATGACATCTCAAGTTTAGTCGCCTCTTACGAGTCATTCCAGGGGTGGGCAGCAGCTACAATTCGTACACCCTACCTGCTGGGCAGAAACGACACACATTTAAATATCAAGCTTTCATACACATTTCGCAACTATTTACTAAGAAAATAATGACAACAATTTAGAGGTTGGAGCATATAGTGGTTCTGTTATCATCAGCACTGTTTCCACGGAAGTGACGTCTACACTCCGCGGAAGTGACGTAAACATAGATAGTTAACTGTTGATCACAAGAATTACCTAAGTTTTATCAGGAAGAGTTTCCTAATTAGATTACAGTCTTCAGTAGAGAAAGGGAGGCCGATCAGATCCGTAATGGGAGAACACGACAAATCACAAACAATATACAAACACGACAAACAATATACAAAGGCGACAAAACACAAACAAGATACAAACAGAATAAAACACAAACAATATACAAACACGACAAAACACAAACAAGATACAAACACGACAAAACACAAACAATATACAAACACGACAAAACACAAACAATATACAAACACGACAAAACACAAACAATATACAAACACGACAACACACAAATGTAAAAATGAGGGCTAACGCATCATCTTTAGTTCCAGTTGTTTATTTCTATAGTTGAAAGCGTTAACAAAGTTAACGACCCTACAACATAAAACAATAACACCTATCATTACCTTATTTCATACAGTCATAAATTACTGCACTCTTTCTATTACATATATATGAACGTGTACTATAATTATATGAATACACATACATTGATATAAATATAGCTATATAATAATCCACACAGTTTATATTATGGATGTACAATCACTACAGCGATATGCTGTTCATACTATTAAATTCATACATGTACATGATTATCATAAACCATTTACTTTTACATCATATTGGAAATATTTACTTATACATATAATACCTACCCTAACAATGGGTCAAGGGTCAAATAACTATCATCTGGAATATCCAGGACAATGATGAATCTAAATACTGGAAATAAAATAAACCGCTAATAAGACAATGTTACACTTGGACCCGTAGGACAACAAAACTATTATCTTGTAAAAAGATTAACGGAACGTATTCATGAACTTAATTAACATCTAGCTGTTACCGAATATAAGGACTATAATCTTTTACTTATATAAAAGATTATTACATGCTATTTCATATTGTAAAATACATAAATGATAACTGCAATCATTTACAATTATTCTTAATCTTAACTGTACATAGTTTAGCATTGTAACATACCTCAAATCTGTCTTGACGGCGACTACATATTTGATCCGTCCGTAGACAATGGCTACCTTTTTAATTCCCGCCAAGTACAAACAAAAGTGACCACAAAGGACAACACATGGACACATATAATGATGACGTCACATAGGTATTAGTGGACAATACATACATGTATATACGTATACGGGCGATAATGAGTGGCTCACTGTAACCGACGCGACGGCCAATTCCGCGCAACGCGGTATAACAATGCGGTATAAAATGACAATGAAAATGACCCTATTACACAAACAATATACAAACACGACAAAACACAAACAATATACAAACACGACAAACAATATACAAACACGACAAACAATATACAAACACGACAAAACACAAACAATATACAAACACGACAAAACACAAACAATATACAAACACGACAAAACACAAACAATATACAAACACGACAAACAATATACAAACACGACAAACAATATACAAACACGACAAACAATATACAAACACGACAAAACACAAACAATATACAAACACGACAAAACACAAACAATATACAAACATGACAAAACACAAACAATATACAAATACGACAAAACACAACAATATACAAACACGACAAAACACAAACAAGATACAAACACGACGAAACACAAACAATATACAAACACGACAAAACACAAACAATATACAAACACGACAAAACACAAACAATATACAAACACGACAAAACACAAATAATATACAAACACGACAAAACACAAACAATATACAAACACGAAAAAACACAAACAATATACAAACACGACAAAACACAAACAATATACAAACACGACAAAACACAAATAAGATACAAACAGAATAAAACAAACAATATACAAACACGACAAAACACAAACAATATACAAACACGACAAAACACAAACAATATACAAACACGACAAAACACAAACAAGATACAAACAGAATAAAACACAAACAATATACAAACACGACAAAACACAAACAATATACAAACACGACAAAACACAAACAATATACAAACACGACAAAACACAAACAATATACAAACACGACAAAGCACAAACAATATACAAACACGACAAAACACAAACAATATACAAACACGACAAATCACAAACAATATACAAACACGACAAAACACAAACAATATACAAACACGACAAATCACAAACAATATACAAACACGACAAAACACAAACAAGATACAAACACGACAAAACACAAACAATATACAAACACGACAAAACACAAACAATATACAAACACGACAAAACACAAACAATATACAAACACGACAAAACACAAACAATTTACAAACACGGCAAAACACAAACAATATACAAACACGACAAAACACAAACAATATACAAACACGACAAAACACAAACAATATACAAACACGACAAACAATATACAAACACGACAAAACACAAACAATATACAAACACGACAAAACACAAACAATATACAAACATGACAAAACACAAACAATATACAAATACGACAAAACAAACAATATACAAACACGACAAAACACAAACAAGATACAAACACGACAAAACACAAACAATATACAAACACGACAAAACACAAACAATATACAAACACGACAAAACACAAACAATATACAAACACGACAAAACACAAACAATATACAAACACGACAAATCACAAACAATATACAAACACGACAAAACACAAACAAGATACAAACACGACAAATCACAAACAATATACAAACACGACAAAACACAAACAATATACAAACACGACAAATCACAAACAATATACAAACACGACAAAACACAAACAATATACAAACACGACAAAACACAAACAAGATACAAACACGACAAAACACAAACAATATACAAACACGACAAAACACAAACAATATACAAACACGACAAAACACAAACAATATACAAACACGACAAAACACAAACAATTTACAAACACGGCAAAACACAAACAATATACAAACACGACAAAACACAAACAATATACAAACACGACAAAACACAGAAACGAAACAAGAGGACAATAACACCAGAAAGAAGACCATGGATTTTCCAGGATATGACGACTTGTTTTTTTTACATTGCTCCAGACACACAATCAGACAATAGGGATTGATTGACAAGTTAAAATATTCATTGTTCGTCCACGGGGCAATAACGCAAAGCTAGTATTTACTCCACCTGCAAATTATTTCTGTTTTATATTAATTTAATCAGGTAGAGGCATTGTTTGTAAATATTGGACTCCTACTTCCTTCAGATATTCTGTTTATCACACGTCGATATACACATGATACAATGAAATAAGGAAGAGAAATAACAAAAAATATTTTTTAAAAAATATATAAACGACATAGTTTTAATGATGGTGGTTATAATGTTAAACTGCAGGTGAAATAAATCAACGAACTAATGCATTTTAGCACGGATAATAAAATTATGTCAGTTTGAATCATTTTTGGTGATAATAAGACTGCATTTGAATCAGGAATATAATTTTATTAATGTGTCATTTGAAAAGATACACCCACTTATTCAGCTTGTATTCTAAACCTTATTTCGTGTTTTACTGCATATCTGCATTTTGCATTTACCGTTACATTGACCAATCACATACTTCATCATGACCAGTAACGCCACCTGTCGCGTCATATCTGGGGCCAAAAGAATATTATACGGCTATGCCGAAAAAAGTGGTCGCTTTACTCACCCAGGTGTCCATAGTGGTACATACAATAATACCGGTCATCTTCCCGACCAACAGGGTCAGCAGCAATCCCGAGTACTGTAACATATCATTATAAACAGTGTCAGCAGGATTACCGAGTACTGTAAAACATCATTATACCACTGTCTACATAATAACGGAGTACTGTAAAATATCATTATACCACTGTCTACATACTGTAAAATATCATTATACCACTGTCTACATAATAACCGAGTACTGTAAAATATCATTATACCACTGTCTACATAATAACCGAGTACTGTAAAATATCATTATACCACTGTCTACATACTGTAAAATATCATTATACCACTGTCTACATAATAACGGAGAACTGTAAAACATCATTATACCACTGTCTACATAATAACGGAGAACTGTAAAACATCATTATACCACTGTCTACATAATAACCGAGTACCACTGTCTACATAATAACCGAGTACTGTAAAATAACATTATACCACTGTCTACATAATAACCGAGTACTGTACAATATCATTATACCACTGTCTACATAATAACCGAGTACTGTAAAATATCATTATACCACTGTCTACATAATAACCGAGTACTGTACAATATCATTATACCACTGTCTACATAATAACCGAGTACTGTAAAATATCATTATACCACTGTCTACATAATAACCGAGTACTGTAAAATATCATTATACCACTGTCTACATAATAACCGAGTACTGTCAAATATCATTATACCACTGTCTACATAATAACCGAGTACTGTAAAACATCATTATACCACTGTCTACATAATAACCGAGTACTGTAAAACATCATTATACCACTGTCTACATAATAACCGAGTACTGTAAAATATCATTATACCACTGTCTACATAATAACCGAGTACTGTAAAATATCATTATACCACTGTTTACATAATAACCGAGTACTGTAAAACATCATTATACCACTGTCTACATAATAACCGAGTACTGTAAAACATCATTATACCACTGTCTACATAATAACCGATTACCACTGTCTACATAATAACCGAGTACTGTAAAACATCATTATACCACTGTCTACATAATAACCGAGTACTGTAAATTATCATTATACCACTGTCTACATAATAACCGAGTACTGTAAAACATCATTATACCACTGTCTACATAATAACCGAGTGCTGTAAAACATCATTATACCACTGTCTACATAATAACCGAGTACTGTAAAATATCATTATACCACTGTCTACATAATAACCGAGTACTGTAAAATATCATTATACCACTGTCTACATAATAACCGAGTACTGTAAAATATCATTATACCACTGTCTACATAATAACCGAGTACTGTAAAATATCATTATACCACTGTCTACATAATAACCGAGTACTGTAAAATATCATTATACCACTGTCTACATAATAACCGAGTACTGTACAATATCATTATACCACTGTCTACATAATAACCGAGTACTGTAAAATATCATTATACCACTGTTTACATAATAACCGAGTACTGTAAAACATCATTATACCACTGTCTACATAATAACCGAGTACTGTAAAATATCATTATACCACTGTCTACATAATAACCGAGTACTGTACAATATCATTATACCACTGTCTACATAATAACCGAGTACTGTACAATATCAGTATACCACTGTCTACATAATAACCGAGTACTGTAAAATATCATTATACCACTGTCTACATAATAACCGAGTACTGTAAAACATCATTATACCACTGTCTACATAATAACCGAGTATTGTAAAACATCATTATACCACTGTCTACATACTGTAAAACATCATTATACCACTGTCTACATAATAACCGAGTACTGTAAAACATCATTATACCACTGTCTACATAATAACCGAGTACCACTGTCTACATAATAACCGAGTACTGTAAAATATCATTATACCACTGTCTACATAATAACCGAGTACTGTAAAATATCATTATACCACTGTCTACATAATAACCGAGTACTATAAAACATCATTATACCACTGTCTACATAATAACCGAGTACTGTAAAACATCATTATACCACTGTCTACATACTGTAAAATATCATTATACCACTGTCTACATAATAATCGAGTACTGTAAAACATAATTATACCACTGTCTACATAATAACCGAGTACTGTAAAATATCATTATACCACTGTCTACATAATAACCGAGTACTGTAAAACATAATTATACCACTGTCTACATAATAACCGAGTACTGTAAAACATAATTATACCACTGTCTACATAATAACCGAGTACTGTAAAATATCATTATACCACTGTCTACATAATAACCGAGTACTGTAAAACATCATTATACCACTGTCTACATAATAACCGAGTACTGTAAAATATCATTATACCACTGTCTACATAATAACCGAGTACTGTAAAATATCATTATACCACTGTCTACATAATAACCGAGTACTGTAAAACATCATTATACCACTGTCTACATAATAACCGAGTACTGTAAAATATCATTATACCACTGTCTACATAATAACCGAGTACTGTAAAACATCATTATACCACTGTCTACATAATAACCGAGTACCACTGTCTACATAATAACCGAGTACTGTAAAACATCATTATACCACTGTCTACATACTGTAAAATATCATTATACCACTGTCTACATAATAACCGAGTACTGTAAAATATCATTATACCACTGTCTACATAATAACCGAGTACTGTACAATATCATTATACCACTGTCTACATACTGTAAAACATCATTATACCACTGTCTACATAATAACCGAGTACTGTCAAATATCATTATACCACTGTCTACATAATAACCGAGTACTGTAAAATATCATTATACCACTGTCTACATAATAACCGAGTACTGTAAAACATCATTATACCACTGTCTACATAATAACCGAGTACTGTCAAATATCATTATACCACTGTCTACATAATAACCGAGTACTGTAAAATATCATTATACCACTGTCTACATAATAACCGAGTACTGTAAAATATCATTATACCACTGTCTACATAATGACCGAGTACTGTAAAATATCATTATACCACTGTCTACATAATAACCGAGTACTGTAAAATATCATTATACCACTGTCTACATAATGACCGAGTACTGTAAAACATAATTATACCACTGTCTACATACTGTAAAACATCATTATACCACTGTCTACATAATAACCGAGTACTGTAAAACATCATTATACCACTGTCTACATAATAACTGAGTACGGTCAAATATCATTATACCACTGTCTACATAATAACCGAGTAAGGTCAAATATCATTATACCACTGTCTACATAATAACCGAGTACTGTAAAACATCATTATACCACTGTCTACATAATAACCGAGTACTGTCAAATATCATTATACCACTGTCTACATAATAACCGAGTACTGTAAAATATCATTATACCACTGTCTACATAATAACCGAGTACTGTAAAACATCATTATACCACTGTCTACATAATAACCGAGTACCACTGTCTACATAATAACCGAGTACCACTGTCTACATAATAACCGAGTACTGTAAAACATCATTATACCACTGTCTACATACTGTAAAACATCATTATACCACTGTCTACATAATAACCGAATACTGTAAAATATCATTATACCACTGTCTACATAATAACCGAGTACTGTAAAACATCATTATACCACTGTCTACATAATAACTGAGTACGGTCAAATATCATTATACCACTGTCTACATAATAACCGAGTAAGGTCAAATATCATTATACCACTGTCTACATAATAACCGAGTACTGTAAAACATCATTATACCACTGTCTACATAATAACCGAGTACTGTAAAACATAATTATACCACTGTCTACATAATAACCGAGTACTGTAAAACATAATTATACCACTGTCTACATAATAACCGAGTACTGTAAAACATCATTATACCACTGTCTATATAATAACCGAGTACTGTCAAATATCATTATACCACTGTCTACATAATAACCGAGTACTGTAAAATATCATTATACCACTGTCTACATAATAACCGAGTAAGGTCAAATATCATTATACCACTGTCTACATAATAACCGAGTACTGTAAAATATCATTATACCACTGTCTACATAATAACCGAGTAAGGTCAAATATCATTATACCACTGTCTACATAATAACCGAGTACTGTAAAACATCATTATAAATTTACCAGTAAGTTAATTGATCATTAGATGTGTTTCCCCTTATATACAACATACTTAATAACATATACTGGCACACATCTTCGTACAGTATCAACCCAGGAAAAAATGTTTTTAGTTTTCAAAGATATTAAAATGCTGAAACAAACTACATGTAAATATATTAACGTATTTTTACATTACACTTTTTGAAATGATTGTGTAATGAAGTAAGGCAAGCTTTCCGGGGGGGGGAGGGGGGGGGGGGGGGGGGGGTGACCTCCGCCATCACATAGATCGATGTATTTTTGTGAGAATGAAGAGGTAATACACGAGTGTTTAATAGTAGACAAAAAGGCGATCGGTTTGATATTTGATATTTAACTGATGTATTTTGTGGAACGATGTTTCCACGTTGTATTCATAGTTTTTTCATGGTCAAATGTTTGTTGTTTTCACTTGGTATGTTCTTATAAAGAATCAACACTGAGATTATAACACTGATAACCCTTCCTTCACACCAGAATCAGCGTGTTTGTTCCGACTGTCGTGTGGCTGTTTAATATTCAGACTTATTGTATCAGAGACATAGATTAGTGTAGGACGTGTAGGAAATCAATAAAGAATGCTGGTTGTATATCTAAGACATCTAAAGTCATAAGTCAGTGTTAAGTTTGTGTAGGCGACATATATCACTTATCTACCGTAACGCTTTCCAGAGTTTATTTCTACACGTCGATCGACAAGTCTACGTAAAGCTGGAGGGCATTGTCTCACGATGCTGGCCGTATAAATATGTTTATTAATCAATAATGCTTTCTCGATAGATCACTAAGAATGAAGTATAGAACGACTCTGTCTTACAGACGATGATTGGGTCCATAGTTCCCCATACGTCCCTGTATATACAGACGATGATTGGGTCCATAGTTCCCCCGTACGTCCCTGTATATACAGACGATGATTGGGTCCATAGTTCCCCATACGTCCCTGTATATACAGACGATGATTGGGTCCATAGTTCCCCATACTTCCCTGTATATATAGACGATGATTGGGTCCATAGTTCCCCCGCACGTCCCTGTATATAAGACGATGATTGGGTCCATAGTTCCCCATACGTCCCTGTATATACAGACGATGATTGGGTCCATAGTTCCCCCGTACGTCCCTGTATATACAGACGATGATTGGGTCCATAGTTCCCCCGTACGTCCCTGTATATACAGACGATGATTGGGTCCATAGTTCCCCCATACGTCCCTGTATATAAGACGATGATTGGGTCCATAGTTCCCCCCATACGTCCCTGTATATACAGACGATGATTGGGTCCATAGTTCCCCCGTATGTCCCTGTATATACAGACGATGATTGGGTCCATAGTTCCCCCGTACGTCCCTGTATATACAGACGATGATTGGGTCCATAGTTCCCCGTACGTCCCTGTATATACAGACGATGATTGGGTCCATAGTTCCCCGTACGTCCCTGTATATACAGACGATGATTGGGTCCATAGTTCCCCCATACGTCCCTGTATATACAGACGATGATTGGGTCCATAGTTCCCCCGTACGTCCCTGTATATACAGACGATGATTGGGTCCATAGTTCCCCCGTACGTCCCTGTATATACAGACGATGATTGGGTCCATAGTTCCCCCGTACGTCCCTGTATATACAGACGATGATTGGGTCCATAGTTCCCCCATACGTCCCTGTATATACAGACGATGATTGGGTCCATAGTTCCCCCGTACGTCCCTGTATATACAGACGATGATTGGGTCCATAGTTCCCCCGTACGTCCCTGTATATACAGACGATGATTGGGTCCATAGTTCCCCCGTACGTCCCTGTATATACAGACGATGATTGGGTCCATAGTTCCCCCGTACGTCCCTGTATATACAGACGATGATTGGGTCCATAGTTCCCCCATACGTCCCTGTATATACAGACGATGATTGGGTCCATAGTTCCCCCGTACGTCCCTGTATATACAGACGATGATTGGGTCCATAGTTCCCCGTACGTCCCTGTATATACAGACGATGATTGGGTCCATAGTTCCCCCGTACGTCCCTGTATATACAGACGATGATTGGGTCCATAGTTCCCCCGTACATCCCTGTGTATACAGACGATGATTGGGTCCATAGTTCCCCCGTACGTCCCTGTATATACAGACGATGATTGGGTCCATAGTTCCCCATACGTCCCTGTATATACAGACGATGATTGGGTCCATAGTTCCCCGTACGTCCCTGTATATACAGACGATGATTGGGTCCATAGTTCCCCGTACGTCCCTGTATATACAGACGATGATTGGGTCCATAGTTCCCCCGTACGTCCCTGTATATACAGACGATGATTGGGTCCATAGTTCCCCCGTACGTCCCGATCGTTATGTGTTGATTTGAAGGATTATTGTCAATATCGGGATTGTCCTTATTTACCAAGAGAACACAAAAACAGATCGCGTCTTAACGTTTGTGTAGTGTGTTTATTTTCAGGACAGTTTACAACTATAATCTCTAGAAGCGTGATGATTTCAATGTTCCAATCCTTAATTTTCTTTTTCTAGATAGTAACATCTCTGTTTCCCCTGCCTACATTAACCATCCCGGAGCGTCTTAGCTTAATGAGTCTCCATGCAAATCTTAACGTTTGTTGTTTATAAAGAAACAGGGGGAACGTCAAAACCAAAATATCGGTGTGTACACAAAATATCGGTGTGTACACCTAAAGTAACATAACGATATTCGTTAGAATATCACAGTAAAATGTGGAGTGGCATCAGGAATTTACGAGTAACGATGTATCTGAATCGGGAACAGTCGGTATTTTCCGTCTCATTTAAGAAATCCCAAACATTTTGTAAAAGCTATACATATATTACACTGACCGTGTACAGCAATCGAGGGTTTACCCCGCACGCTCCAATACAGCCCAGCATCCCGAGGAGAAACATGACCGCTCCCACAAAAATCATAGTCGCTGCTACGTAGGAGAAAAATGACCCTAGTGACCCCGACACTTCCGGAAGTGCATTGAACAGCGCCACCAGGTAACCAGCGGTGAGGTTCTGTCCTGTGATAAGTATACATCCGAGGGATAGGATCGTCACTCCGAACACCTGTAAAAATAATTCAAGGTAAATATAAACAACTACAGGAATAAATAGTGGAGCGCGTTATAGCGACGAAATTGTCATTCTTACTCAGTAACGACAAAACACGGACAGTATATCAAAATAAAAATCTACGTCAAACTGACGACACCCGGGATAAAAATCTAGGTCAAATCGACGACACCCGCCATAAAAATCCAGGTCAAATTGACGACATCCGTCATACAAATCTAGGTCAAATCGACGACACCCGCCAAACAAATGTAGGTCAAACTGACGACACCCGCGATAAAAATCTAGGTGAAATCGACGACACCAGCTACACAAATGTAGATCCAATGCGAGATTCTAAAAATGAGAACAGATATGGTGCAAATGGAAACTTCGTAATAATGCAGTATACGTACATATCCCATCAAGGTAGGGAAGCAGGAATGTTACTATAGAGAAATAGAAAATTAACAGTCGGGAATTTAAAATCATCGCATTTCGTTTCTTCTTTTACGTTGTAACTGACGTTTTACAGGATATGTCGGATCGACATGGCTGAACATTTAATATAAAGAGTGGGAATGGTGGAGGTAAAATGACAATATGAAATATCAATCGATCGTTGACTTTGTTTCATTAAGAAGCATGTGTCCTTAAGTCACCTCGTTATGATGATAATAACAAACCTAGAATATAATATTTATATAATGTGTACTGGATTCCATGACCCTGGTATTGTCCGCCAAACACGGACTCATTTGTATGGGACTGCACCAGGTGCTGGGTAATATTGTATAAAAAATTAATTGAACATGGAAATTAAATTGGGTATATATGTATACCACAGCATCAGATAATGGCATCGTGGACAATCGAATCAATACAGAACTAAAGTGGCAGTATACCAATACATCTCACACCAGAACCTAAGGCTCGAGTTTAACCATTGATTCTTAATTAAATGATGCTGACAAAACATGCATTCATCTCAAATCGTATTCGTATTCAAATTGATTTTTATTGTCTGGACAATTATTTCTGAACAATATTCAATGACTCCTTTACATTTATAATGATTTATGGATATAATTCTCTCCTATATTAAGGTGAGTACACACTTAGAACAAACCATGTATACGTCATTATATATTATCCGTACAGTGTACCTACAGTCTGTACAATGTACCTACAGTCTATACAATATACCTACAGTCCGTACAATATACCTACAGTCTGTACAATATACCTACAGTTTGTACAATATACCTACAGTCCGTACAATAAACCTACCGTCTGTACAATATACCTACAGTCCGTACAATATACCTACAGTTTGTACAATATACCTACAGTCCGTACAATATACCTACAGTCCGTACAATATACCTACAGTCTGTACAATATACCTACAGTCCGTACAATATACCTACAGTCCGTACAATATACCTACAGTCCGAACAATATACCTACAGTCCGCACAATATACCTACAGTCCGTACAATATACCTACAGTCCGTACATTATACTTACAGTCTATACAATATACCTACAGTCTGTACAATATACCTACAGTCTGTACAATATACCTACAGTCCGTACAATATACCTACAGTCCGTACAATATACCTACAGTCTGTACAATATACCTACAGTCTGTACAATATACCTACAGTCTGTACAATATACCTACAGTCCCTACAATATACCTACAGTCCCTACAATATACCTACAGTCTGTACAATATACCTACAGTCCGTACAATATACCTACAGTCCGTACAATATACCTACAGTCCGTACAATATACCTACAGTCTATACAATATACCTACAGTCTGTACAATATACCTACAGTCTATACAATATACCTACAGTCCGTACAATATACCTACAGTCCGTACAATATACCTACAGTCCGTACAATATACCTACAGTCCATACAATATACCTACAGTCTATACAATATACCTACAGTCTGTACAATATACCTACAGTCTGTACAATATACCTACAGTCTATACAATATACCTACAGTCCGTACAATATACCTACAGTCCATACAATATACCTACAGTCTATACAATATACCTACAGTCTATACAATATACCTACAGTCTATACAATATACCTACAGTCCGTACAATATACCTACAGTCTGTACAATATACCTACAGTCGTACAATATACCTACAGTCCGTACAATATACCTACAGTCTATACAATATACCTACAGTCTGTACAATATACCTACAGTCCGTACAATATACCTACAGTCCGTACAATATACCTACAGTCTGTACAATATACCTACAGTCTGTACAATATACCTACAGTCCGTACAATATACCTACAGTCGTACAATATACCTACAGTCCGTACAATATACCTACAGTCTATACAATATACCTACAGTCGTACAATATACCTACAGTCTATACAATATACCTACAGTCCGTACAATATACCTACAGTCTATACAATATACCTACAGTCCGTACAATATACCTACAGTCCGTACAATATACCTACAGTCCGTACAATATACCTACAGTCCGTACAATATACCTACAGTCTGTACAATATACCTACAGTCCATACAATATACCTACAGTCCGTACAATATACCTACAGTCTGTACAATATACCTACAGTCCGTACAATATACCTACAGTCTGTACAATATACCTACAGTCTGTACAATATACCTACAGTCCATACAATATACCTACAGTCTATACAATATACCTACAGTCTGTACAATGTACCTACAGTCTGTACAATATACCTACAGTCTGTACAATATACCTACAGTCTGTACAATATACCTACAGTCTGTACAATATACCTACAGTCTGTACAATATACCTATAGTTTATACAATATACCTACAGTCCGTACAATATACCTACAGTCCATACAATATACCTACAGTCTGTACAGTATACATCATCAAAGTATTATACAACAGACACACAAAACAGTGGCTCCTTTTAATTTAAATCGAGAGTAAGATACAGTAGAGGCCTTCTAGGACTGGTTGGTGATGGTAAGGACCTATATGGCTGATATGACAGAGACAACACAAAAGAGATGACAGAAATACCTAGATAGAGATAGGTACAATTTGACCTACTTACCACAAATATGATATTGGTTGTCATCATCACACATCTGGCTGCAGTGGCCAGTTGACAGGCCATGATGACGTTGATCTATTTTGGCCAAATTATCAACTGGTCATTCCGTTAGTGGTCATTGTGTCTCCGGACTTCTGGTCATTGCATCTTAGGACTTCTGGTGCACTGAATGTCT
The DNA here is from genome assembly GCF_902652985.1 of Pecten maximus. Classification (NCBI taxonomy): domain Eukaryota; kingdom Metazoa; phylum Mollusca; class Bivalvia; order Pectinida; family Pectinidae; genus Pecten; species Pecten maximus. Next base: position 234,544 of record NC_047027.1, on the reverse strand, counting down.
TATGTACCGAAATTTTCACAGAAAAAAACACACACAATGTTGTATATAAGACACGTTGTTGTAACACAAAACTATACAATGTTGTATATAAGACACGTTGTTGTAACACAACACTATACAATGTTGTATATAAGACACGTTGTTGTAACACAACACTATACAATGTTGTATATAAGACACGTTGTTGTAACACAACACTATACAATGTTGTATATACGACACGTTGTTGTAACACAACACTATACAATGTTGTATATAAGACACGTTGTTGTAACACAACACTATACAATGTTGTATATAAGACACGTTGTTGTAACACAACACTATACAATGTTGTATATAAGACACGTTGTTGTAACACAACACTATACAATGTTGTATATAAGACACGTTGTTGTAACACAACACTATACAATGTTGTATATAAGACACGTTGTTGTAACACAACACTATACAATGTTGTATATAAGACACGTTGTTGTAACACAACACTATACAATGTTGTATATAAGACACGTTGTTGTAACACAACACTATACAATGTTGTATATAAGACACGTTGTTGTAACACAACACTATAAACCGCTTTGTAGCCTTTTACAGGTAATGTGTCTTTATTGTTTTAAACTGAAGCATTAAAAGATCCAGAAACTTGATAATCCCGGGTAGTTAGCGAATCTAAATGTTTCTAAGTAAGATGTGGTACTTCACCGTCACCTCCGGTCGGTATCAGTAAGATGTGGTACTGTACGGTCACCTCCGGTCGGTATCAGTAAGATGTGGTACTGTACGGTTACCTCCGGTCGGTATCAGTAAGATGTGGTACTGTACGGTTACCTCCGGTCGGTATCAAACGGTGGTACTTGTTAAGTACCGTCAACTCCGGTCGGTATCAGTAAGATGTGGTACTGTACGGTTACCTCCGGTCGGTATCAGTAAGATGTGGTACTGTACCGTCACATCCGGTCGGTATCAGTAAGATGTGGTACTGTACGGTCACCTCCGGTCGGTATCAGTAAGATGTGGTACTGTACGGTCACCTCCGGTCGGTATCAGTAAGATGTGGTACTGTACGGTCACCTCCGGTCGGTATCAGTAAGATGTGGTACTGTACGGTCACCTCCGGTCGGTATCAGTAAGATGTGGTACTGTACGGTTACCTCCGGTCGGTATCAGTAAGATGTGGTACTGTACGGTTACCTCCGGTCGGTATCAGTAAGATGTGGTACTGTACCGTCACCTCCGGTCGGTATCAGTAAGATGTGGTACTGTACCGTCACCTCCGGTCGGTATCAGTAAGATGTGGTACTGTACGGTCACCTCCGGTCGGTATCAGTAAGATGTGGTACTGTACGGTTACCCTTTTCTCTGTACCTCAGTACCGCCAATTTGTTTCTGTGGTACTCTGGGTGTCATACGCCTTTAATTCGATACATTAAATGATATATGACAGTTGACCGATATAAGAAAAGCCGATTGGTCCCAGATCACTACTGTCACGGTCTGATGTAGTCTATTACAGACCCCACGAGGTAAAGTCCGACCTTGGAAAGTAGCCTTGTCTTTGGGTTTCACGAGACTACCACTGGGACTGTCATTATAACAAAAACATTAAAGTGATACCATCATCTACACAACACATACAGCGTCGAGCACGCGCGGAAATGTTGACGGGTTTATCATCCCGATAATCAATGTCCCGCCAACTCTTACAGACTTACAGTCAGATGAATGTCAGCCTGATTACTAAAGGTCCCATTAATATATACCGAGATCTACGTAGTGTCGGGGTATATCACTGTATTATACTGAGATCTACGTAGTGTCGGAGTATATCACTGTATTATACTGAGATCTACGTAGTGTCGGAGTATATCACTGTATTATACTGAGATCTACGTAGTGTCGGGGTATATCACTGTATTATACTGAGATCTACGTAGTGTCGGAGTATATCACTGTATTATACTGAGATCTACGTAGTGTCGGGGTATATCACTGTATTATACTGAGATCTACGTAGTGTCGGAGTATATCACTGTGTTATACTGAGATCTACGTAGTGTCGGAGTATATCACTGTATTATACTGAGATCTACGTAGTGTCGGAGTATATCATTGTATTATACTGAGATCTACGTAGTGTCACAGTATATCACTGTATTATACTGAGATCTACGTAGTGTCGGGGTATATCACTGTATTATACAGAGATCTACGTAGTGTCACAGTATATCACTGTATTATACTGAGATCTACGTAGTGTCGGGGTATATCACTGTATTATACTGAGATCTACGTAGTGTCAGAGTATATCACTGTGTTATACTGAGATCTACGTAGTGTCACAGTATATCACTGTATTATACTGAGATCTACGTAGTGTCGGAGTATATCACTGTATTATACTGAGATCTACGTAGTGTCACAGTATATCACTGTATTATACTGAGATCTACGTAGTGTCAGAGTATATCACTGTATTATACTGAGATCTACGTAGTGTCACAGTATATCACTGTATTATACTGAGATCTACGTAGTGTCGGAGTATATCACTGTATTATACTGAGATCTACGTAGTGTCGGGGTATATCACTGTATTATACCGAGATCTACGTAGTGTCAGAGTATATCACTGTATTATACTGAGATCTACGTAGTGTCGGGGTATATCACTGTATTATACTGAGATCTACGTAGTGTCAGAGTATATCACTGTATTATACTGAGATCTACGTAGTGTCGGAGTATATCACTGTATTATACTGAGATCTACGTAGTGTCACATTATATCACTGTATTATACTGAGATCTACGTAGTGTCGGAGTATATCACTGTAGTATACTGAGATCTACGTAGTGTCGGGGTATATCACTGTGTTATACTGAGATCTACGTAGTGTCGGAGTATATCATTGTATTATACTGAGATCTACGTAGTGTCGGGGTATATCACTGTATTATACTGAGATCTACGTAGTGTCACAGTATATCACTGTATTATACTGAGATCGACGTAGTGTCGGAGTATATCACTGTATGATACTGAGATCTACGTAGTGTCGGGGTATATCACTGTATTATACTGAGATCTACGTAGTGTCGGGGTATATCACTGTATTATACTGAGATCTACGTAGTGTCGGGGTATATCACTGTATTATACTGAGATCTACGTAGTGTCGGGGTATATCACTGTATTATACTGAGATCTACGTAGTGTCGGGGTATATCACTGTATTATACTGAGATCTACGTAGTGTCACAGTATATCACTGTATTATACTGAGATCTACGTAGTGTCACAGTATATCACTGTATTATACTGAGATCTACGTAGTGTCGGAGTATATCACTGTATTATACTGAGATCTACGTAGTGTCACATTATATCACTGTATTATACTGAGATCTACGTAGTGTCGGAGTATATCACTGTAGTATACTGAGATCTACGTAGTGTCGGGGTATATCACTGTGTTATACTGAGATCTACGTAGTGTCGGAGTATATCATTGTATTATACTGAGATCTACGTAGTGTCGGGGTATATCACTGTATTATACTGAGATCTACGTAGTGTCACAGTATATCACTGTATTATACTGAGATCGACGTAGTGTCGGAGTATATCACTGTATGATACTGAGATCTACGTAGTGTCGGGGTATATCACTGTATTATACTGAGATCTACGTAGTGTCGGGGTATATCACTGTATTATACTGAGATCTACGTAGTGTCGGGGTATATCACTGTATTATACTGAGATCTACGTAGTGTCGGGGTATATCACTGTATTATACTGAGATCTACGTAGTGTCGGGGTATATCACTGTATTATACTGAGATCTACGTAGTGTCACAGTATATCACTGTATTATACTGAGATCTACGTAGTGTCACAGTATATCACTGTATTATACTGAGATCTACGTAGTGTCACAGTATATCACTGTGTTATACTTATATCTACGTAGTGTCGGGGTATATCACTGTATTATACTGTGATCTACGTAGTGTCGGAGTATATCACTGTGTTATACTGAGATCTACGTATTGTCACAGTATATCACTGTGTTATACTGAGATCTACGTAGTGTCGGGGTATATCACTGTATTATACTGAGATCTACGTAGTGTCGGAGTATATCACTGTATTATACTGAGATATACGTAGTGTCACAGTATATCACTGTATTATACTGAGATCTACGTAGTGTCGGGGTATATCACTGTGTTATACTGATATCTACGTAGTGTCGGGGTATATCACTGTATTATACTGAGATCTACGTAGTGTCGGAGTATATCACTGTATTATACTGAGATCTACGTAGTGTCACAGTATATCACTGTGTTATACTGAGATCTACGTAGTGTCAGAGTATATCACTGTATTATACTGAGATCTACGTAGTGTCGGAGTATATCACTGTGTTATACTGAGATCTACGTATTGTCACAGTATATCACTGTATTATACTGAGATCTACGTAGTGTCGGGGTATATCACTGTGTTATACTGATATCTACGTAGTGTCGGGGTATATCACTGTATTATACTGAGATCTACGTAGTGTCGGAGTATATCACTGTATTATACTGAGATCTACGTAGTGTCACAGTATATCACTGTGTTATACTGAGATCTACGTAGAGTCGGAGTATATCACTGTATTATACTGAGATCTACATAGTGTCTGGGTATATCACTGTATTATACTGAGATCTACGTAGTGTCACAGTATATCACTGTATTATACTGAGATCTACGTAGTGTCAGAGTATATCACTGTATTATACTGAGATCTACGTAGTGTCACAGTATATCACTGTATTATACTGAGATCTACGTAGCGTCGGAGTATATCACTGTATTATACTGAGATCTACGTAGTGTCACAGTATATCACTGTGTTATACTGAGATCTACGTAGAGTCGGAGTATATCACTGTATTATACTGAGATCTACATAGTGTCTGGGTATATCACTGTATTATACTGAGATCTACGTAGTGTCACAGTATATCACTGTATTATACTGAGATCTACGTAGTGTCGGAGTATATCACTGTATTATACTGAGATCTACGTAGTGTCGGAGTATATCACTGTATTATACTGAGATCTACGTAGTGTCACAGTATATCACTGTATTATACTGAGATCTACGTAGTGTCACAATATATCACTGTATTATACTGAGATCTACGTAGTGTCACAGTATATCACTGTATTATACTGAGATCTACGTAGTGTCGGAGTATATCACTGTATTATACTGAGATCTACGTAGTGTCGGAGTATATCACTGTGTTATACTGAGATCTACGTAGTGTCGGAGTATATCACTGTGTTATACTGAGATCTACGTAGTGTCACAGTATATCACTGTGTTATACTGAGATCTACGTAGTGTCGGAGTATATCACTGTGTTTTACTGAGATCTACGTAGTGTCACAGTATATCATTGTGTTATACTGAGATCTACGTAGTGTCACAGTATATCACTGTATTATACTGAGATCTACGTAGTGTCGGGGTATATCACTGTATTATACTGAGATCTACGTAGTGTCGGAGTATATCACTGTATTATACTGAGATCTACCTAGTGTCACAGTATATCACTGTGTTATACTGAGATCTACGTAGTGTCGGAGTATATCACTGTGTTATACTGAGATCTACGTATTGTCGGAGTATATCACTGTATTATACTGAGATCTACGTAGTGTCGGGGTATATCACTGTATTATACTGAGATCTACGTAGTGTCGGAGTATATCACTGTATTATACTGAGATCTACGTAGTGTCGGAGTATATCACTGTGTTATACTGAGATCTACGTAGTGTCACAGTATATCACTGTGTTATACTGAGATCTACGTAGTGTCACAGTATATCACTGTATTATACTGAGATCTACGTAGTGTCGGAGTATATCACTGTATTATACTGAGATCTACGTAGTGTCAGAGTATATCACTGTATTATACTGAGATCTACGTAGTGTCACAGTATATCACTGTGTTATACTGAGATCTACGTAGTGTCACAGTATATCACTGTATTATACTGAGATCTACGTAGTGTCGGAGTATATCACTGTGTTATACTGAGATCTACGTAGTGTCGGAGTATATCACTGTATTATACTGAGATCTACGTAGTGTCACAGTATATCACTGTATTATACCGAGATCTACGTAGTGTCACAGTATATCACTGTGTTATACTGAGATCTACGTAGTGTCGGAGTATATCACTGTGTTATACTGAGATCTACGTAGAGTCGGAGTATATCACTGTATTATACTGAGATCTACGTAGTGTCACAGTATATCACTGTATTATACTGAGATCTACGTAGTGTCACAGTATATCACTGTATTATACTGAGATCTACGTAGTGTCACAGTATATCACTGTATTATACTGAGATCTACGTAGTGTCGGAGTATATCACTGGATTATACTGAGATCTACGTAGTGTCACAGTATATCACTGTATTATACTGAGATCTACGTAGTGTCGGAGTATATCACTGTATTATACTGAGATCTACGTAGTGTCACAGTATATCACTGTATTATACTGAGATCTACGTAGTGTCAGAGTATATCACTGTATTATACTGAGATCTACGTAGTGTCACAGTATATCACTGTGTTATACTGAGATCTACGTAGTGTCGGAGTATATCACTGTATTATACTGAGATCTACGTAGTGTCGGAGTATATCACTGTGTTATACTGAGATCTACGTAGTGTCGGGGTATATCACTGTATTATACTGAGATCTACGTAGTGTCACAGTATATCACTGTATTATACTGAGATCTAAGTAGTGTCGGGGTATATCACTGTATTATACTGAGATCTACGTAGTGTCGGAGTATATCACTGTGTTATACTGAGATCTACGTAGTGTCAGAGTATATCACCGCCGAAAAGGGACATTTTAATGTCTTTTGAGGAATGTTTGATGAAATTAACAGAGTAGTATGTTAGTACCGAAATAGCTCTTCCAAACAGTGAGTAGTCACCTGTGAAGCCGACGATCAATAACATCAGGTATGAGATTATCATTATCGTACATTGTTACTAAATCGGACAATGAACGGCATCATCATCTTCATATTATCCGTGCGGCTGGTACTCATACCGACAGAGGTATAGCGACCCCCTCACCTGAGGTTACGTGGCCGGCACTCTAACCGACCCCCTCACATGAGGTTACGTGGCCGGCACTCTAACCGACCCCCTCACCTGAGGTTACGTGGCCGGCACTCTAACCGACCCCCTCACCTGAGGTTACGTGGCCGGAACTCTAACCGACCCCCTCACCTGAGGTTACGTGGCCGGCACTCTAACCGACCCCCTCACCTGGGGTTACGTGGCCGGCACTCTAACCGACCCCCTCACGTGAGGTTACGAGGCCGGCACTCTAACCGACCCCCTCACCTGAGGTTACGTGGCCGGCACTCTAACCGACACCCTCACCTGAGGTTACGAGGCCGGCACTCTAACTGACCCCCTCACATGAGGTTACGTGGCCGGCACTCTAACCGACCCCCTCACCTGAGGTTACGAGGTCGGCACTCTAACCGACCCCCTCACCTGAGGTTACGTGGCCGGCACTCTAACCGACCCCCTCACCTGAGGTTACGTGGCCGGCACTCTAACCGACTGAGTTATAGCGACCCCCTCACCTGAGGTTACGTGGCCGGCACTCTAACCGACCCCCTCACCTGAGGTTACGTGGCCGGCACTCTCACCGACCCCCTCACCTGAGGTTACGAGGCCTGCACTCTAACGACCCCCTCACATGAGGTTACGCGGCCGGCACTCTAACCGACCCCCTCACCTGAGGTTACGAGGCCAGCACTCTAACCGACCCCCTCACCCGAGGTTACGTGGCCGGCACTCTAACCGACCCCCTCACATGAGGTTACGTGGCCGGCACTCTGACCGACCCCCTCACATGAGGTTACGTGGCCGGCACTCTAACCGACCCCCTCACCTGAGGTTACGTGGCCGGCACTCTAACCGACCCCCTCACCTGAGGTTACGTGGCCGGCACTCTAACCGACCCCCTCACCTGAGGTTACGTGGCCGGCACTCTAACCGACCCCCTCACCTGAGGTTACGAGGCCGGCACTCTAACCGATCCCCTCACCTGAGTTTACGTGGCCGACACTTTAACCGACTGAGTTATAGCGACCCCCTCACATGAGGTTACGAGGCCGGCACTCTTAACCGACCCCCTCACCTGAGGTTACGTGGCCGACACTTTAACCGACTGAGTTATAGCGACCCCCTCACATGAGGTTACGAGGCCGGCACTCTAACCGACCCCCTCACATGAGGTTACGTGGCCGGCACTCTAACCGACCCCCTCACCTGAGGTTACGAGGTCGGCACTCTAACCGACCCCCTCACATGTGGTTACGAGGCCGGCACTCTAACCGACCCCCTCACATGAGGTTACGTGGCCGGCACTCTAACCGACCCCCTCACCTGAGGTTACGTGGCCGGCACTCTAACCGACCCCCTCACATGAGGTTACGTGGCCGGCACTCTAACCGACCCCCTCACATGAGGTTACGTGGCCGGCACTCTAACCGACCCCCTCACCTGAGGTTACGTGGCCGGCACTCTGACCGACCCCCTCACCTGAGGTTACGCGGCGGTACTCTAACTGACTGAGTTATAACGACCCCCTCACCTGAGGTTACGTGGCCGATACTCTAACCGACCCCCTCACATGAGGTTACGTGGCTGGCACTCTAACCGAACCCCTCACCTGAGGTTACGAGGCTGGCACTCTAACCGACCCCTCACATGAGGTTACGTGGCTGGCACTCTAACCGAACCCCTCACCTGAGGTTACAGCGAGGCCGGCACTCCGACCGACCTGAGGTTTATAGCGACCCCCTCACCTGACGGTTACGTGGACCGATACTTCTAACTGACCCCCTCACATGAGGGTTACGTGGCTGCCACTCTAACCGACCCAGCCCCTGAGGTTACGGTGGCCGCACTCTACACCGACCTGAGTATAGCTGGACCTCCCCCCCTCAACCTGAGGTTCCGTGGCCGGCACTCTAACCGACCCCCCCACCCTGAGGTTTCGGTGGCCCGCACTCTAACCGACCCCCCCTCACCTGAGTTTACGAGGCCGGCACTCTAACCGACTGAGTTTATCGCGCCCACCCCACCCCTCACCTGAGGTTACGTGACTGATACCTGCTACACTCTAAACCGACCGACCCCCTCACATGAGGTTACGAGGCCCGGCACTCTAACCGATCCCCTCACCTGAGGTTACGAGGCCGGCACTCTAACCGACCCCCTCACATGAGGTTACGAGGCCGGCACTTTAACCGACACCCTCACCTGAGTTTACGTGGCCGGCACTCTAACCGACCCCCTCACATGAGGTTACGAGGCCGGCACTCTAACCGACCCCCTCACATGAGGTTACGAGGCCGGCACTCTAACCGACCCCCTCAGATGAGGTTACGTGGCCGATACTCTAACCGACCCCCTCGCATGAGTTTTTTTTTTTTTTTTTTTGTTTGTTTTTTTTTTGCACTCAGAAATGATCTGATTGTCAGCTCTATTATATGGGTACAAAGCGACATACAAATAATAAATGTAATATTTTTGTGATGTTGTTAATTTATTCAATTATGTTTTATTTAACATTATCATATAAAGACAGAAAGGTAATAGAGAGGGGAGAGAGATGAATCTGGAGGGGGAGAGAGACGTGGGGGAGGAGGAGAGAGAAAAAAAAACGAGAGGCAGAGAGCTGAGGAGGTAGAGATTGAGAGGGGAGCGAAAGAATGTGTGTTGAGTTGAATAGAGGAGAGAGAGTGTCTTGTGACAAATACAAATATATGTCAGAAATGGAAATAATTCAAATATATGATACATGATAAGGATATGAGAATAGCTTAAAATATAAGGAGTAGGAAATATTCAAGGTAGATAGCTAAAGAGAAATATATAACCTTTCTTCCAGAACATTCTTTCAAAACTCTTTGTTCTTTCATTCTTTTTATTTGTTTATGCATGTAAGTCACGCTCAATCTTACTCCGAACTCATCTTTGCAATATCACATACAAACGATTGAAAAAGGTACGTTAGGATTAAAAGTTCAAAGGACCTAAATATCTGAATATTTTATTTGTATAATTTTCTTGTGTTGTTATATGTGTTTGAGATAATAATTATTCCATGTCGCATTTGTTCATATCTGCTGAAGTAGGTTTTTTCATATCATCATCGTGCAAGTTTTATCCTTATTATTTTATTATTTCATTCTTCATGTTTCACTTCTTATATTAATATAAATATTTGATGTCTATTCTATTATATCAAGAGTTCAGCTTCCCTCACATGAGGTTACGTGGCCGGCACTCTAACCGACCCCCTCACCTGAGGTTACGTGGCCGGCACTCTAACCGACTGAGTTATAGCGACCCCCTCACCTGAGGTTACGTGGCCGATACTCTAACCGACCCCCTCACCTGAGGTTACGAGGCCGGCACTCTAACCGACTGAGTTATAGCGACCCCCTCACCTGAGGTTACGTGGCCGCTACTCTAACCGACCCCCTCACATGAGGTTACGTGGTCGGTACTCTAACCGACCCCCTCACCTGAGTTTACGTGGCCGGTACTCTAACCGACCCCCTCACCTGAGTTTACGTGGCCGGTACTCTAACCGACTGAGTTATAGCGACCCCCTCACCTGTTAATCTACCATAATTACTCTTTGTCGGCGCTGTGGCGTGTTTAAAACAATTGGATAGAAATCTACCAGTAATATAGTTGTTAAACTTTAAACATCACTAAACCACGATAACTTGGTCCAGTTTTCAGTTTGTCATGACTTCGCCTAAGTTACGTATTTATCAGGTAGTGAATTGACCTGATTGAACAGAACATTGTCAGGTTTAAACGCACGCGCCGTCACCACGTGATGGCTGGTTTTATACGTTTTATTTGACAACCATACCTCATGCGTGAAGACAAACCCAGCCGTCTTTTCATGAAATATTTCCTCACAAAACACAATGTTAACGGCCATAGGAATGGTCATTGTTAACTGTAGGGTTATTAAACCCCGAAATCAATAACATCAACAAACTTTATCGATGGATTCGCAAATATTGTCAATTTAGTATTTCACTTGTTCTAAACCTTCAAAGGGACTCATTTGAAAACCAAGTACATAACGAACAAATCGAACAAGTATATATATATTATGTTTACTAGCGATTTGACTAAATACTCGACATGTTCTGAAGAAAGGCCATTTATCGTGACTACAGTTAATGATACAGCGGTGTGGAGGTGTGTCGATCTCTCTATACAGGGTTATTATCATCCTGACAGTTAATGATACAGCAGTGTGGAGGTGTGTCGATCTCTCTATACAGGGTTATTATCATCCTGATAGTTAATGATACAGCGGTGTGGAGGTGTGTTGATCTCTCTATACAGGGTTATTATCATCCTGACAGTTAATGATACAGCGGTGTGGAGGTGTGTCGATCTCTCTATACAGGGTTATTATCATCCTGACAGTTACTGATATAGCGGTGTGGAGGTGTGTCGATCTCTGTATACGGGGTTATTATCATCCTGACAGTTAATGATACAGCGGTGTGGAGGTGTGTCGATCTCTGTATACGGGGTTATTATCATCCTGACAGTTAATGATACAGCGGTGTGGAGGTGTGTCGATCTCTGTATACGGGGTTATTATCATCCTGACAGTTAATGATACAGCGGTGTGGAGGTGTGTCGATCTCTGTATACGGGGTTATTATCATCCTGACAGTTAATGATACAGCGGTGTGGAGGTGTGTCGATCTCTGTATACGGGGTTATTATCATCCTGACAGTTAATGATACAGCGGTGTGGAGGTGTGTTGATCTCTGTATACGGGGTTATTATCATCCTGACAGTTAATGATATAGCGGTGTGGAGGTGTGTTGATCTCTCTATACAGGGCTATTATCATCCTGACAGTTAATGATACAGCGGTGTGGAGGTGTGTCGATCTCTCTATACAGGGTTATTATCATCCTGACAGTTAATGATATAGCGGTGTGGAGGTGTGTTGATCTCTCTATACAGGGTTATTATCATCCTGACAGTTAATGATACAGCGGTGTGGAGGTGTGTTGATATCTGTATACGGGGTTATTAGGGGGTGGGGGGGGGGGGGGGGGGGGGGGGGGGGGGGGGTCGGTGAGATTAAATAAGCCACCTCTAGGTGAAATGTAGGGTAGTGACCTACTTATGATACACGACACCCCACCTCTAGGTGAAATGTAGGGTAGTGACCTACTTATGATACACAACACCCCACCTCTAGGTGAAATGTAGGGTAATGACCTACTTATGATACATGACACCCCACCTCTAGGTGAAATGTAGGGTAGTGACCTACTTATGATACACGACACCCCACCTCTAGGTGAAATGTAGAGTAATGACCTACTTATGATACACAACACCCCACTTCTAGGTGAAATGTAGGGTACAGTGACCTACTTATGATACACGACACCCCACCTCTAGGTGAAATGTAGGGTACAGTGACCTACTTATGATACACGACACCCCACCTCTAGGTGAAATGTAGGGTAGTGACCTACTTATGATGCATGACACCCCACCTCTAGGTGAAATGTAGGGTAGTGACCTACTTATGATACACAACACCCCACCTTCTAGGTGAAATGTAGGGTACAGTGACCTACTTATGATACACGACACCCCACCTCTAGGTGAAATGTAGGGTACAGTGACCTACTTATGATACATGACACCCCACCTCTAGGTGAAATGTAGGGTAGTGACCTACTTATGATACATGACACCCCACCTCTAGGTGAAATGTAGGGTACAGTGACCTACTTATGATACACGACACCCCACCTCTAGGTGAAATGTAGGGTACAGTGACCTACTTATGATACACGACACCCCACCTCTAGGTGAAATGTAGGGTACAGTGACCTACTTATGATACATGACACCCCACCTCTAGGTGAAATGTAGGGTAGTGACCTACTTATGATACATGACACCCCACCTCTAGGTGAAATGTAGGGTACAGTGACCTACTTATGATACACAACACCCCACCTCTAGGTGAAATGTAGGGTAGTGACCTACTTATGATACAGGACACCCCACGTCTAGGTGAAATGTAGGGTAATGACCTACTTATGATACATGGACACCCACCTCTAGGTGAAATGTAGGGTAGTGACCTATTTATGATACAGGACACCCCACCTCTAGGTGAAATGTAGGGTACAGTGACCTACTTTTGATACAGGACACCCCACCTCTAGGTGAAATGCATGGTAATGACCTACTTATGATACACGACACCCCACCTCTAGGTGAAATGTAGGGTAGTGACCTACTTATGATACACGACACCCCACCTCTAGGTGAAATGTAGGGTAGTGACCTACTTATGATACACGACACCCCACCTCTAGGTGAAATGTAGAGTAATGACCTACTTATGATACACGACACCCCACCTCTAGGTGAAATGTAGGGTACAGTGACCTACTTATGATACACGACACCCCACCTCTAGGTGAAATGTAGGGTACAGTGACCTACTTATGATACAAGACACCCCAACTCTAGGTTAAATGTAGAGTAGTGACCTACTTATGATACACGACACCCCACCTCTAGGTGAAATGTAGGGTAGTGACCTACTTATGATACACAACACCCCACCTCTAGGTTAAATGTAGAGTAGTGACCTACTTATGATACACGACACCCCACCTCTAGGTGAAATGTAGGGTAGTGACCTACTTATGATACACAACACCCCACCTCTAGGTGAATGTAGGGTAGTGACCTATTTATTATACAGGACACCCCACCTCTAGGTGAAATGTAGGGTAGTGACCTATTTATTATACAGGACACCCCACCTCTAGGTGAAATGTAGGGTACAGTGACCTACTTATGATACAGGACACCCCACCTCTAGGTGAAATGTAGGGTAGTGACCTATTTATTATACAGGACACCCCACCTCTAGGTGAAATGTAGGGTACAGTGACCTACTTATGATACAGGACACCCTGCCTCTAGGTGAAATATAGAGTAATGACCTACTTATGATACACGACACCCCACCTCTAGGTGAAATGTAGGGTACAGTGACCTACTTATGATACACGACACCCCACCTCTAGGTGAAATGTAGGGTACAGTGACCTACTTATGATACATGACACCCCACCTCTAGGTGAAATGTAGGGTAGTGACCTACTTATGATACATGACACCCCACCTCTAGGTGAAATGTAGGGTACAGTGACCTACTTATGATACACGACACCCCACCTCTAGGTGAAATGTAGGGTACAGTGACCTACTTGTGATACACGACACCCCACCTCTAGGTGAAATGTAGGGTACAGTGACCTACTTATGATACAAGACACCCCACCTCTAGGTGAACTGTAGGGTAATGACCTACTTATGATACATGACACCCCACCTCTATGTGAAATGTAGGGTACAGTGACCTACTTATGATACACAACACCCCACCTCTAGGTGAAATGTAGGGTAGTGACCTACTTATGATACAGGACACCCCACGTCTAGGTGAAATGTAGGGTAATGACCTACTTATGATACATGGACACCCAACCTCTAGGTGAAATGTAGGGTAGTGACCTATTTATGATACAGGACACCCCACCTCTAGGTGAAATGTAGGGTACAGTGACCTACTTTTGATACAGGACACCCCACCTCTAGGTGAAATGCATGGTAATGACCTACTTATGATACACGACACCCCACCTCTAGGTGAAATGTAGGGTAGTGACCTACTTATGATACAGGACACCCCACCTCTAGGTGAAATGTAGGGTAGTGACCTACTTATGATACACGACACCCCACCTCTAGGTGAAATGTAGAGTAATGACCTACTTATGATACAAGACACCCCACCTCTAGGTTAAATGTAGAGTAGTGACCTACTTATGATACACGACACCCCACCTCTAGGTGAAATGTAGGGTAGTGACCTACTTATGATACACAACACCCCACCTCTAGGTTAAATGTAGAGTAGTGACCTACTTATGATACACGACACCCCACCTCTAGGTGAAATGTAGGGTAGTGACCTACTTATGATACACAACACCCCACCTCTAGGTGAATGTAGGGTAGTGACCTATTTATTATACAGGACACCCCACCTCTAGGTGAAATGTAGGGTAGTGACCTATTTATTATACAGGACACCCCACCTCTAGGTGAAATGTAGGGTACAGTGACCTACTTATGATACAGGACACCCCACCTCTAGGTGAAATGTAGGGTAGTGACCTATTTATTATACAGGACACCCCACCTCTAGGTGAAATGTAGGGTACAGTGACCTACTTATGATACAGGACACCCTGCCTCTAGGTGAAATATAGAGTAATGTCCTACTTATGATACACGACACCCCACCTCTAGGTGAAATGTAGGGTAGTGACCTACTTATGATACATGACACCCCACCTCTAGGTGAAATGTAGGGTACAGTGACCTACTATGATACAAGACACCCCACCTCTAGGTGAAATGTAGGGTAGTGACCTACTATGATACATGACACCCCACCTCTAGGTGAAATGTAGGGTAGTGACCTACTATGATACATGACACCCCACCTCTAGGTGAAATGTAGGGTACAGTGACCTACTTATGATACATGACACCCCCACCTCTAGGTGAAATTATGCCCCAAGTATGAAGTACTGTTGGTAATTCTATAAACAAGCTGCTATACTAAAGATTAATCATCATTGTTGTGATCTAGCATTAGGGGATATTTCCCGGACAGGATTTGGGAAAATCATCCAAAACAATTGGTCAGTTTCACATTTTTTACTCTGGTATTCAGCGTAACTATATATCTATTCCTATCTCAGGCTAGTTGTGTCCATGGACAGGAAGATTACCCTAATTGTCCTGGATCACATGCGAAGGCTCTCCTGTATGTTGTGTCCATGGACAGGAAGATTACCCTAATTGTCCTGGATCACATGCGAAGGCTCTCCTGTATGTTGTTAGTGAGGTAGACACCAGCTGCTACAATGATGACCACAAAGTTTCAGGTTTTTTTTACCCTTTTTCATCTATTCACAAACATTTCTGGTAGAAAAACAACAAAATCCAGGTTTAGATCTAAAAGGTTTATTTCATCAAATTTTCTGGTGTCAGTTACGTTTGTTATGGCGTGAGAAATCCAATACACAAAGAAATGAAAGACGTCCGAAGGATAAAATCCCTGTACCAACTTCACTAACGACCATTCTGACTATAAAACACAACAATTCACCCAGGTCATCCGACACACAGTACAGGTCAAAGGTCAATCAATCCATCACCTGACCTTGGTGTGAAGGTCAAACACCATAACACGAAGGACAGGTAAAGGAAGGATTTGACCTCTGACCTGCTCTGATTACAATATGTGGTAAGACAAGCTGTAGGTCGATCACAACATGCAGATTTAACAGAAACATGGTCAGAAAAAAGCCGTAGGAAGCCGAGGAATCCACCAACAGAGATCGTGTCTCCTAAAGACACTGACAGTAGTGTTACCTTTGGCAATTAAAGAGAGAAATGCTCCTTTAAGACCGATCTTTAAGTCCCGTTTTATACTTCGGTGTCTCCCTAAGATAATAAAAATCGTTTAAGACCAATGACGATTAGCCTCCTATAGTGTTTGAGCATCTCTATAATAATAAAAAAAATCTACACTTTACACTCAGGGATGTTTAAACAAAAGATGTGTAAAACAGTTAACAGCCAGAATCTGATCCCTATACTCCAGACTGGCAAGTTACAAAAACATTCAACATATTAACAGAGAAACAAAACAATACCTTCCTGATTTACTATTAAGTTTTAGATTTAATGAGAGTTGTATTGCTTGGTTATATATATATTATTATTATGCCTAAATATTGGTACGGAGTTATGGGCCTTTATTATGAGGAGCCCTAATCTGGAATGTAGCTGGTTCCTGTTGCGTATACGTCATGTATGTCTAGGTCTCCATACTGAACAGAGGGTGTGAGCAAAGCTAACAAATACATTCAATTCACAACATTTTTGTTAAATATAAAGTATTGCAGATATCCGTAGGAGCATTTGACTTGACATCAAACAGTATCAACACTTCTCAGGAAATATCCATATGATCAGACTAATCTCATAGATATTCCCTGCGAAAATTCCACCTCAACATTTCACTGCAAATATCCCCGAGAAAGAGTGTCTCAGTAAATCTCAACCAAAAACATCTGACAAATAAATCTTAATCTGGAAAAATATATCACGGTAAATGCATTAAAAACTAAATCTATCTAACACCAGGTCCCCGTTTGCCTGAAACACATGAAGCAAGATTCCGGGGTGAAATGGGGACCAGACCAAAACTGTTTTTATTTTTCATCATCTACATCTACTGGTAAGATTTTCACAAGGAAACCATTTTTAAATTCACAAGGAAACCATCTTTAAATTCACAAGGAAACCATTTTTAAATTCACAAGGAAACCATCTTTAAATTCACAAGGAAACCATTTTTAAACAACTAAATGAAATTAAAAAAAGCAGAAGCTCTTCAAAGGCCTAGTAGCATACATTATGAGAGATGTCCCGTTACATCAACAACCAGGTATACACCCGGTAACTAGGTATACACCCGGTAACTAGGTATACACCCGGTAACCAGGTATACACCCGGTAACTAGGTATACACCCGGTAACTAGGTATACACCCGGTAACCAGGTTTACACCCGTAAATATACTTCATTGTTCCCATTTATCTCATCGTTCCACCAGACTTTTTACCAGTTGTACTACAACCTTTGTTAACCTGCAGTTTATAAAATATGAAGTAGAAATAATATTTAAAAATGATCATAAAATCCTGGAATTAAAAGGAGATCTTTGGTTTGTACCCCAAGACTACAGGATAGTACTTGTCACAATCAGATCTGTACAACTGCCGCTTCCATCCCCGAATTGTCTGTACCAGGACCGAGTAGATTTTGATTTTATAACAAAATATTGCAACATATTCCCAGATACTCAGACCTTTTGCTTCTATAAATGCAAGTTTACACTACTAACTCTGGAAACATGGCAAATCAGAATATTTTTGGTTTAATTCTAGATGAAAAAAAAATGAATCTATTGTGTCCTGTTCTTGAAATAATCTTTTTATATAATATACAAAAATATGTGGGATGTGATAAAATGAATCAAGAGTAAAATAAAAACAAATCTTAAAATCATATGGCTTCACATAATTCTGCATACTGTCCACGAAGGGCACCAAACACCCATACAAAAACACGACGATGACGGGCACATACACATCTGTAGGTTCTCCTCCGAGATACTGTTGGCCTAATTTAGTGTCACCTTGTCCCTCACATCCGGTGATGTCATTATGATAATGTATAAAGATAGTTACATCTGTCCATCCTCATCTTGTGACAAAATCTTTAACGAACTCGTTATCGTCACAAATTCACGACATTGATCGTGTTGTAAGCGATGGTATTTACAAACATTCCACAAGTTGTTGCCGATACCAGACCAGACATTTCATATCAACACATTCAAATGAATTGAAAATTCTTCTTTAATATA
The DNA here is from genome assembly GCF_902652985.1 of Pecten maximus. NCBI lineage: Eukaryota > Metazoa > Mollusca > Bivalvia > Pectinida > Pectinidae > Pecten > Pecten maximus. The sequence goes on along the minus strand of NC_047027.1, from coordinate 215,777 downwards.
AAAAAAATCTAAGTTTGTCCATTTGTTAATAATATGTTTCCCTTTCCACAAATCCTCCCGGACTCCTCCGAATGATGGTCTTTCTACTCTCATCATAGATAAAGATGGCCAAACTGAACGGCATGGCAGGGAACCACCATGTCCACCTGTAAGAGAGAGAATCAATGGTCAGATATGTAACTTATCTAAACTTACCACAACACAATATAATGTCGGAAGCATACAACATCAAAAACAAAAAGTTTAAATGGCAACAAATAGGAGCTGGTTCACTGCGTACATGGCTCCATCTATCACGACGTTAAATCTCACCGACTACAGCCAGCGTTCTGTCTGCTATAGTTAGTTGCTTGTTCTGTTGGCTATAGTTAGTTGCTTGTTCTGTCGGCTATAGTTAGTTGCTTGTTTTGTCGGCTATAGTTAGTTGCTTGTTCTGTCGGCTATAGTTAGTTGCTTGTTCTGTCGGCTATAGTTAGTTGCTTGTTCTGTCGGCTATAGTTAGTTGCTTGTTCTGTCGGCTATAGTTGGTTACTTGTTCTGTCGGCTATAGTTAGTTACTTGTTCTGTCGGCTATATGGCTCAGTCTAATGCGATGTTTTGTCTCACTGACTATCTGCTATATCGGCGTGTAAGATTAGACCAATAGATTTATGAGTAGTTTTAAAGCCAACCTTATATGGACACCCTAATTATTTTACTTGTGTTTAAAGGTCCCTCAATGTCGCCATGGATTCCTTCCTATTTCTCTACACAATAACACCATATCATTAAAGTTACTATCCTCTACACAATAACACCATCTACACAGTAACACCATATCATTAAAGTTACTATCCTCTACACAATAACACCATATCATTAAAGTTACTATCCTCTACACAGTAACACCACATCATTAAAGTTACTATCCTCTACACAATAACACCATATCATTAAAGTTACTATCCTCTACACAGTAACACCACATCATTAAAGTTACTATCCTCTACACAGTAACACCATATCATTAAAGTTACTATCCTCTACACAGTAACACCACATCATTAAAGTTACTATCCTCTACACATTAACACCACATCATTAAAGTTACTATCCTCTACACAGTAACACCACATCATTAAAGTTACTATCCTCTACACAGTAACACCACATCATTAAAGTTACTATCCTCTACACAGTAACACCATATCATTAAAGTTACTATCCTCTACACAGTAACACCATATCATTAAAGTTACTATCCTCTACACAGTAACACCATATCATTAAAGTTACTATCCTCTACACAGTAACACCATATCATTACAGTTACTATCCTCTACACAGTAACACCATATCATTACAGTTACTATCCTCTACACAGTAACACCATATCATTACAGTTACTATCCTCTACACAGTAACACCATAAAGTTACTATCCTCTACACAGTAACACCATATCATTAAAGTTACTATCCTCTACACAATAACACCATATCATTAAAGTTACTATCCTCTACACAGTTACACCATATCATTACAGTTACTATCCTCTACACAGTAACACCACATCATTAAAGTTACTATCCTCTACACAATAACACCACATCATTACAGTTACTATCCTCTACACAGTAACACCATATCATTACAGTTACTATCCTCTACACAGTAACACCATATCATTACAGTTACTATCCTCTACACAGTAACACCATATCATTAAAGTTACCTGGCAAGTCTCTTTAGCAACTAATGACAAATGAAAGACAGGAAACCGGCAAATATTGGAAATATAACTACCAGATTGTGTTTATGATAAATAAAGCTATCATGAATGAAAACCCTGAAGTGACCGGACAGTAATACATACCGAAGATTTTGCATACGCAGACCTTGATCCAGACCTGGGCAGTAGGTAAGGAATGCAGCCAGTGCTGTCTCAAAGAACAGACCGAATGTAAGATGGTGATTCCTGTGGAAAACAAGACAAATGTAAGATGGTGATTCCTGTGGAAAACAAATCATATAATTCTCTTCTATACTGTTCGTTATTGTATTAAAACCAATTTCAAGATAATTCTATCTAGTTGTGAATGAAATGCAGTAATTGCTTCTCAAAATCAAACATAAAAATATGAATGTCAAGACAATTTTTCTGGTTTACACATTTTTTCCAGGATTGCTGAGTTAATGAGAACAACACTTACTTCATTCCTTGTTGGAATAGAGAAAGCCTTCTTGTTTTACAGATGATAAGATCGGCCCACTGCACAACCACGATGGACACGAAGAATGAAGTATGACAAGTGTACTCCAGGGTCTTCCTCTGAACGTACGTCTAAAATACAAACATTTTACTGTTACAAATCTCCTCTGAACGTACGTCTAAAATACAAATATTTTACTGTTACAAATCTCCTCTGAACGTACGTCTAAAATACAAATATTTTACTGTTACAAATCTCCTCTGAACGTACGTCTAAAATACAAACATTTTACTGTTACAAATCTCCTCTGAACGTACGTCTAAAATACAAACATTTTACTGTTACAAATCTCCTCTGAACGTACGTCTAAAATACAAACATTTTACTGTTACAAATCTCCTCTGAACGTACGTCTAAAATACAAACATTTTACTGTTACAAATCTCCTCTGAACGTACGTCTAAAATACAAATATTTTACTGTTACAAATCTCCTCTGAACGTACGTCTAAAATACAAATATTTTACTGTTACAAATCTCCTCTGAACGTACGTCTAAAATACAAACATTTTACTGTTACAAATCTCCTCTGAACGTACGTCTAAAATACAAACATTTTACTGTTACAAATCTCCTCTGAACGTACGTCTAAAATACAAACATTTTACTGTTACAAATCTCCTCTGAACGTACGTCTAAAATACAAATATTTTACTGTTACAAATCTCCTCTGAACGTACGTCTAAAATACAAACATTTTACTGTTACAAATCTCCTCTGAACGTACGTCTAAACCACAAACATTTTACTGTTACAAATCTCCTCTGAACGTACGTCTAAAATACAAACATTTTACTGTTACAAATCTCCTCTGAACGTACGTCTAAACCACAAACATTTTACTGTTACAAATCTCCTCTGAACGTACGTCTAAACCACAAACATTTTACTGTTACAAATCTCCTCTGAACGTACGTCTAAAATACAAATATTTTACTGTTACAAATCTCCTCTGAACGTACGTCTAAACCACAAACATTTTACTGTTACAAATCTCCTCTGAACGTACGTCTAAACCACAAACATTTCACAGTTACAAATCTCCTCTGTATGTACGTCTAAACCACAAACATTTTACTGTTACAAATCTCCCTAACCTTAACCCTGCTCAGCTTTAACAACTCTGAAACCAGTGACACACAAGTTCAGCTGGAAAATCATTTGTGTTTTGAATGAGGATATGGGAGTTACGTACAGATAACTAGAGAGGAAGAAAGATTTCAGTTTTAAGCAGTCTCAGACCTTTATTATTTATTCCAATTAAGTTTCTGTATAAAGATTTGGTTGTATTATCCTATTAAGCTATCAACAGCTCTAGTCATCTAAAGACGGCCATTTTGACACAACTTACCCATTCCTGTCCGTAGGAATCCTGCAAGTCGTTGACGGACATGGCGTCCCACTGTTCACGGATACCCAGGAGTTTACTTATCCAGAATCCGTTCTCGCCCATAATGACAAAGTAAACAAAGAAACCAGCGGACGCCTGAATCATACCAATCTGTCCATAGGCCATACTGATCAACCTGTGTAAGGGGAGACAATCCAATCATTTAACTTAAACAGAGTTATAAGTCGTGGGTTAACAACGACCAAATCATGACCAAAACATACCTAACCAAATCGTATATTATGACCAAATCACAGAAAAAGAATTCTGCATTACATCCGAGACTCCAAGTGGAGAAATGAACTGAAACAACCGATCAACGTTTGAAGGAATGTGTTATTAGATCATTTACAATACCTTTCGTTTACAAGTTTATCTACTATACCTTTCGTTTACAAGTTTATCTACAATACCTTTCGTTTACAAGTTTATCACCTATACCTTCTATTTACAAGTTTATCTACAATACCTTTCGTTTACAAGTTTATCTACTATACCTTTCGTTTACAAGTTTATCTACTATACCTTTCGTTTACAAGTTTATCTACTATACCTTTCGTTTACAAGTTTATCACCTATACCTTCTATTTACAAGTTTATCTACAATACCTTTCGTTTACAAGTTTATCTACTATACCTTTCGTTTACAAGTTTATCTACAATACCTTTCGTTTACAAGTTTATCACCTATACCTTCTATTTACAAGTTTATCTACAATACCTTTCGTTTACAAGTTTATCTACTATACCTTTCGTTTACAAGTTTATCTACTATACCTTTCGTTTACAAGTTTATCTACTATACCTTTCGTTTACAAGTTTATCTACTATACCTTTCGTTTACAAGTTTATCTACTATACCTTTCGTTTACAAGTTTATCTACAATACCTTCTATTTACAAGTTTATCTACAATACCTTTCGTTTACAAGTTTATCTACTATACCTTTCGTTTACAAGTTTATCTACAATACCTTTCGTTTACAAGTTTATCTACTATACCTTTCGTTTACAAGTTTATCTACAATACCTTTCGTTTACAAGTTTATCTACTATACCTTTCGTTTACAAGTTTATCTACTATACCTTCTATTTACAAGTTTATCTACTATACCTTTCGTTTACAAGTTTATCCTTTACGGGGTCACGAGGTTGTCTCTTCATGATGTCACTCTCGGGTCCTTCATAGGCGAGTGAGATAGCAGGCACCATGTCAGTTCCCAGGTCGATACACAAGATGGTGATGGTTCCCAGGGGTAGAGGGATGTCCAGGAGGATAAAGAACAAGAAGGGGCTGATTTCGGGGATGTTGGATGTCAGAGTGTAGGCAATGGACTTCTTCAAGTTGTCAAAGATCAGACGGCCTGAAAAGGTAAACATAGGGTAGTGATATTATCATGACTAATATTTAGCTGTGTAACAAATACCATCACTAAGAAAGTGAACACTCAAGTTTTAGTTTTACATGTCTATGTTGATATAACACTCAAGTCTTAGTTTAATATGTCTATGTAGATATAACACTCGAGTCTTAGTTTAACATGTAGACCTATGTAGATATAACACTCAAGTCTTAGTTTAATATCAACACTCAAGTCTTAGTTTAACATGTCTATGTAGATATAACACTCAAGTCTTAGTTTAACATGTCTATGTAGAAATAACACTCAAGTCTTGGTTTAATATGTCTATGTAGATATAACACTCAAGACTTAGTTTAACATGTCTATGTAGATATAACACTCAAGTCTTAGTTTAACATGTCTATGTAGATATAACACTCAAGTCTTAGTTTAATATGTCTATGTTGATATAACACTCAAGTCTTAGTTTAACATGTCTATGTAGATATAACACTCAAGTCTTAGTTTAACATGGCTATGTAGAAATAACACTCAAGTCTTGGTTTAATATGTCTATGTAGATATAACACTCAAGTCTTAGTTTAACATGTCTATGTAGATAGAACACTCAAGTCTTAGTTTAATATGTCTATGTAGATATAACACTCGAGACTTAGTTTAATATGTCTATGTAGATATAACACTCGAGACTTAGTTTAATATGTCTATGTAGATATAACACTCAAGACTTAGTTTAATATGTTTATGCTGATATAACACTCAAGTCTTAGTTTAATATGTCTATGATGATATAACACTCAAGTCTTAGTTTAACATGTCTATGTAGATATAACACTCAAGTCTTAGTTTAATATGTCTATGTTGATATAACACTCAAGTCTTAGTTTAACATGTCTATGATGATATAACACTCAAGTCTTAGTTTAACATGTCTATGATGATATAACACTCAAGTCTTAGTTTAATATGTCTATGTAGATAGAACACTCAAGTCTTAGTTTAATATGTCTATGTAGAACACGGAATCTTTGTGACTTACCTTCTTCTACTCCTGTTACAATGGAGGCAAAGTTGTCGTCCAACAAGATCATGTCAGCGGCCTGTTTACTCACATCACTTCCGGCGATACCCATAGCAACACCTAGTTAACATAAATATAATAACCATAGCAACACCTAGTTAACATACATATAATAACCATAGCAACACCTAGTTAACATACATATAATAACCATAGCAACACCTAGTTAACATACACATAATAACCATAGCAACACCTAGTTAACATACATATAATAACAATAGCAACACCTAGTTAACATACATATAATACCCATAGCAACACCTAGTTAACATACATATAATACCCATAGCAACACCTAGTTAACATACATATAATAACCATAGCAACACCTAGTTAACATACATATAATAGATATATTAAAGTATCTTATATACAGGATATAGGAAGGCTAGGGCCTGAAGGCCATTACATCACAACTGTAGGTCAGCTCTCCAAAATTGTCTATAAATATACAGATAACCACCAAAGTAAGGAAGTTAGATTTATCTACGTTTAAAGCAACACAAACTGTGTTTTTATTCCGTGATATTTAAAGGCAGAATCTTTGAACAGATTCTCCATTGTTTATCACTTACCAATGTCGGCCTTCTTCAGAGCTGGAGAATCGTTGACACCATCACCCGTGACGGCTACAATCTGTCCCTGCCTCTGACAACCTTCCACAATGATAAGTTTCTGCTGAGGTGAGGTTCTGGCAAACACGATCTCGGGATGGTCACGGAGGATCTCGTCAATCTGGGCGGGGGTCATGTCCCTAAGGTCAGCTCCATGGATTACAGCCGCGCGGGCATCTCTGGGGTCAACTTCCTCCACATTGATTCCACGTTCAGCGGCGATGTCCTCAACAGTCTTACTGCCGTCGGAGATGATACCTACACCCTTAGCGATAGCCTTGGCTGTGATTGGATGGTCACCAGTAACCATGATAACCTACAAGCATAGATAGGTCACACTATTGTTATTTATTCACAATTTTCAGTCCCAAACTTTTCACATTGAGAGAGAACATATGGTGGAGATTGGACCAGAGATATTCTATCACGGCTGTGAAGGCCAGAGTTTGATTTATCACTGTTATCATAGTTCTTGTTTGATTAATTTGTTAGTTATAATATCCTCAGTTCTAGTGTGTAATGATAAGTCTATGGTTTATATCGTACAGCGTCCTATCAACAGCTGAAGGGCACAGGGTGGTCTCCCTTGTGTGTAATGATGAGTCTATGGTTTATATCTTACAGCGTCCTATCAACAGCTGAAGGGCACAGGGTGGTCTCCCTTGTGTGTAATGATGAGTCTATGGTTTATATCTTACAGCGTCCTATCAACAGCTGAAGGGCACAGGGTGGTCTCCTTTGTGTGTAATGATGAGTCTATGTTTTATATCGTTCAGCGTCCTATCAACAGCTGAAGGGCACAGGGTGGTCTCCCTTGTGTGTAATGATGAGTCTATGGTTTATATCTTACAGCGTCCTATCAACAGCTGAAGGGCACAGGGTGGTCTCCCTTGTGTTTAATGATGAGTCTATGGTTTATATCTTACAGCGTCCTATCAACAGCTGAAGGGCACAGGGTGGTCTCCCTTGTGTGTAATGATAAGTCTATGTTTTATATATCGTACAGCGTCCTATCAACAGCTGAAGGGCACAGGGTGGTCTCCCTTGTGTGTAATGATAAGTCTATGGTTTATATCTTACAGCGTCCTATCAACAGCTGAAGGGCACAGGGTGGTCTCCCTTGTGTGTAATGATAAGTCTATGTTTTATATATCGTACAGCGTCCTATCAACAGCTGAAGGGCACAGGGTGGTCTCCCTTGTGTGTAATGATAAGTCTATGGTGTATATCGTACAGCGTCCTATCAACAGCTGAAGGGCACAGGGTGGCCTCCCTTGTGTGTGAGATGCTGGCGTGTGGTAAATGTTTGTGTGTGTTTGGGAGGCTTGCGAGAAGATCAACAGACAACCATCTATACGACCAGGACTTTAACACTTGACCAGTAACCCTTGACCAGTAACCGATCATCTCTACGATCAGGACTTTAACACTTGACCAGTAACACTTGACCAGTAACCAATCATCTATACGATCAGGACTTAACACTTGACAAGTAACCAATCATCTATACGATCGGGATTTCACACTTGACCAGTAACCCTTGACCAGTAACCGATCATCTCTACGACCAGGACTTTAACACTTGACCAGTAACCGATCATCTATACGATCGGGACTTAACACTTGACCAGTAACCGATCATCTATACGATCAGGACTTTAACACTTGACCAGTAACCCTTGACCAGTAACCGATCATCTATACGATCAGGACTTTAACACTTGACCAGTAACCGATCATCTCTACGACCAGGACTTTAACACTTGACCAGTAACCAATCATCTATACGATCAGGACTTTAACACTTGACCAGTAACACTTGACCAGTAACCGATCATCTCTACGACCAGGACTTTAACACTTGACCAGTAACCGATCATCTATACGATCAGGACTTTAACACTTGACCAGTAACCCTTGACCAGTAACCGATCAATTATACGACCAGGACTTTAACACTTGACCAGTAACCGATCATCTCTACGACCCGGACTTTAACACTTGACCAGTAACCCTTGACCAGTAACCGATCATCTATACGACCAGGACTTAACACTTGACCAGTAACACTTGACCAGTAACCGATCATCTATACGACCAGGACTTAACACTTGACCAGTAACACTTGACCAGTAACTGATCATCTATACGATCAGGACTTTAACACTTGACCAGTAACCGATCATCTATACGATCGGGACTTAACACTTGACCAGTAACCGATCATCTATACGACCAGGACTTTAACACTTGACCAGTAACCGATCATCTATACGATCGGGACTTTAACACTTGACCAGTAACCCTTGACCAGTAACCGATCATCTATACGACCAGGACTTTAACACTTGACCAGTAACACTTGACCAGTAACACTTGACAAATTACCGATCATCTATACGATCGGGACTTCACACTTGACCAGTAACCCTTGACCAGTAACCGATCATCTATACGACCAGGACTTTAACACTTGACCAGTAACACTTGACCAGTAACCGATCATCTATACGACCAGGACTTAACACTTGACCAGTAACCTTTGACCAGTAACCAATCATCTATACGACCAGGACTTAACACTTGACCAGTAACCGATCATCTATACGACCAGGACTTAACACTTGACCAGTAACCGATCATCTATACGATCAGGACTTTAACACTTGACCAGAAACTGATGAGAAAGCGTACCTTAATTCCAGCACTCCTACATTTTCCGACAGCATCAGGTACAGCAGCCCTAGGGGGATCTATCATGGACATTAGACCAACAAATCGGAGTCCGGTCAGAGGGAAGTTCTCCTCCTCACTGTCAAATGGATAGCCGGGCTGGTACTGGTCAGCGGGCAGGAAGTAATCACAGAAACCTGTAGAGTCAAGATTATAATATATATTATGTATTTAGTTAAAAATTAGTTTAAATATGACACGAGACATAAAAATAACCCCAGTAACTTGTGTATTTCTTACAAGAATGTGACCTACAAGATTCTGTCGATTACTGATAATGAATCAAAACAATGTGGATATTTTCACTGATACAACTGTTCACACACATTGAGTAGAAAACATTAAATTCAGGACATTCCCAATTCTCTAGCATTACAATACAACTGGCCAAATTATTCTTTTTTGTTTCATATGCTGTGTACTTTTCCAGCACTTATGTTGGTGTATTCTTACCAAGGACCCGTTCTCCCAGACCTCCCAGCCTTATGTTGGTGTATACTTACCAAGGACCCGTTCTCCCAGACCTCCCAGCCTTATGTTGGTGTATTCTTACCAAGGACCCGTTCTCCCAGACCTCCCAGCCTTATGTTGGTGTATACTTACCAAGGACCCGTTCTCCCAGACCTCCCAGCCTTATGTTGGTGTATACTTACCAAGGACCCGTTCTCCCAGACCTCCCAGCCTTATGTTGGTGTATACTTACCAAGGACCCGTTCTCCCAGACCTCCCAGCCTTATGTTGGTGTATACTTACCAAGGACCCGTTCTCCCAGACCTCCCAGCCTTATGTTGGTGTATTCTTACCAAGGACCCGTTCTCCCAGACCTCCCAGCCTTATGTTGGTGTATTCTTACCAAGGACCCGTTCTCCCAGACCTCCCAGCCTTATGTTGGTGTATACTTACCAAGGACCCGTTCTCCCAGACCTCCCAGCCTTATGTTGGTGTATACTTACCAAGGACCCGTTCTCCCAGACCTCCCAGCCTTATGTTGGTGTATTCTTACCAAGGACCCGTTCTCCCAGACCTCCCAGCCTTATGTTGGTGTATACTTACCAAGGACCCGTTCTCCCAGACCTCCCAGCCTTATGTTGGTGTATACTTACCAAGGACCCGTTCTCCCAGACCTCCCAGCCTTATGTTGGTGTATACTTACCAAGGACCCGTTCTCCCAGACCTCCCAGCCTTATGTTGGTGTATACTTACCAAGGACCCGTTCTCCCAGACCTCCCAGCCTTATGTTGGTGTATACTTACCGAGGACCCGTTCTCCCAGACCTCCCAGCCTTATGTTGGTGTATACTTACCGAGGACCCGTTCTCCCAGACCTCCCAGCCTTATGTTGGTGTATACTTACCGAGGACCCGTTCTCCCAGACCTCCCAGCCTTATGTTGGTGTATTCTTACCGAGGACCCGTTCTCCCAGACCTCCCAGCCTTATGTTGGTGTATACTTACCGAGGACCCGTTCTCCCAGACCTCCCAGCCTTATGTTGGTGTATTCTTACCGAGGACCCGTTCTCCCAGACCTCCCAGCCTTATGTTGGTGTATACTTACCAAGGACCCGTTCTCCCAGACCTCCCAGCCTTATGTTGGTGTATACTTACCAAGGACCCGTTCTCCCAGACCTCCCAGCCTTATGTTGGTGTATTCTTACCGAGGACCCGTTCTCCCAGACCTCCCAGCCTTATGTTGGTGTATACTTACCAAGGACCCGTTCTCCCAGCCTTATGTTGGTGTATTCTTACCAAGGACCCGTTCTCCCAGACTTCCCAGCCTTATGTTGGTGTATTCTTACCGAGGACCCGTTCTCCCAGACCTCCCAGCCTTATGTTGGTGTATACTTACCAAGGACCCGTTCTCCCAGACCTCCCAGCCTTATGTTGGTGTATACTTACCGAGGACCCGTTCTCCCAGACCTCCCAGCCTTATGTTGGTGTATTCTTACCAAGGACCCGTTCTCCCAGCCTTATGTTGGTGTATACTTACCGAGGACCCGTTCTCCCAGACCTCCCAGCCTTATGTTGGTGTATACTTACCAAGGACCCGTTCTCCCAGACCTCCCAGCCTTATGTTGGTGTATTCTTACCGAGGACCCGTTCTCCCAGACCTCCCAGCCTTATGTTGGTGTATACTTACCGAGGACCCGTTCTCCCAGACCTCCCAGCCTTATGTTGGTGTATACTTACCAAGGACCCGTTCTCCCAGACCTCCCAGCCTTATGTTGGTGTATACTTACCGAGGACCCGTTCTCCCAGACCTCCCAGCCTTATGTTGGTGTATACTTACCAAGGACCCGTTCTCCCAGACCTCCCAGCTCCATGTAGGCGGCGTTGAAGGCGGTCCTGAAGTTATCATCCAATGCAATTTCTTTGCCGTTAAAGAAGACAGTTGAACATCGGTCAAGAATCCTCTCTGGAGCTCCCTTCATGACCAGAAGGTAGCGGGGATCGTCAGGGAGCTCGGTCTCGTGGACAGATACCTAGAAAACGACAAAATTCAGGTGAAAACAACAAAATTGAGGTGAGATTTTTATTGACAGAGTGACATGCAATAGCTTAAAAAGATTTTCATTTTTCGCTATAAAATCTGAAGATTAAAGATGAATTTCTTACCACAATAATGATATGTTACAGCTTTACAGGTGTTTACTGATGTTTACTGATGTTAACTGGTGTTTACAGGTGTTAACGGGTGTTTACTGATGTTTACTGGTGTTTACTGATGTTTACTGATGTTAACTGATGTTAACTGATGTTTACTGATGTTTACAGGTGTTTACTGGTGTTTACTGGTGTTTACTGATGTTTACTGGTGTTAACTGATGTTTACTGATGTTTACTGATGTTTACTGGTGTTTACTGATGTTTACTGATGTTAACTGGTGTTTACTGATGTTTACTGATGTTTACTGGTGTTTACTTATGTTTACTGGTGTTAACTGGTGTTTACTGGTGTTTACTGATGTTTACTGGTGTTTACTGGTGTTTACTGGTGTTTACTGGTGTTAACTGATGTTTACTGATGTTAACTGATGTTTACTGATGTTAACTGATGTTTACTGATGTCTACTGATGTTTACTGGTGTTTACTTATGTTTACTGGTGTTAACTGGTGTTTACTGGTGTTTACTGATGTTTACTGGTGTTTACTGATGTTTACTGGTGTTAACTGATGTTTACTGATGTTTACTGATGTTTACAGGTGTTTACTGGTGTTTACTGATGTTTACTGATGTTAACTGGTGTTTACTGATGTTTACTGATGTTTACTGGTGTTTACTTATGTTTACTGGTGTTAACTGGTGTTTACTGGTGTTTACTGATGTTTACTGGTGTTTACTGGTGTTTACTGGTGTTTACTGGTGTTAACTGATGTTTACTGATGTTAACTGATGTTTACTGATGTTAACTGATGTTTACTGATGTCTACTGATGTTTACTGGTGTTTACTGATGTTTACTTATGTTTACTGATGTTTACTGGTGTTTACTGATGTTTACTGATGTTTACTGGTGTTTACTGATGTTAACTGATGTTTACTGGTGTTAACTGATGTTTACTGATGTTTACTGGTGTTTACTGATGTAAACTGATGTTTACTGGTGTTTACTGATGTTTACTTATGTTTACTGATGTTTACTGGTGTTTACTGATGTTTACTGATGTTTACTGGTGTTTACTGATGTTAACTGATGTTTACTGGTGTTAACTGATGTTTACTGATGTTACTGGTGTTTACTGATGTAAAACTGATGTTTACTGATGTTTACTGATGTAAACTGATGTTTACTGATGTTACTGGTGTTAACTGATGTAAACTGATGTTAACTGATGTTTACTGATGTAAACTGATGTTAACTGATGTTTACTGATGTTAACTGATGTTTACTGATGTTAACTGATGTAAACTGATGTTAACTGATGTAAACTGATGTAAACTGATGTTTACTGGTGTTACTGATGTTAACTGGTGTTAACTGGTGTTTACAGGTATTAACTGATGTTTACTGATGTTAACTGATGTTTACTGATGTTAACTGGTGTTTACTGATGTTTACTGATGTTTACAGGTGGTTACTGATGTTTACAGGTGTTAACTGATGTTAACTGATGTTAACTGATGTTTACTGGTGTTAACTGATGTTTACTGATGTAAACTGATGTTAACTGATGTTTACTGATGTTTACTGATGTAAACTGATGTTAACTGATGTTTACTGATGTTTACTGGTGTTTACTGATGTTACTGTGTTAACGATGTTAACTGATGTTTACAGGTGTATACTGATGTTAATGGTGTTAACTGATTTACTGGTGTTACTGGTGTAAGGTATTAACTATGTCTACTGATGTTAACTGATGTTTACTGATGTTAACATTGGTGTTTACTAGTACTGATGTTTACTGGTGTATGATGTTAACAGGTTACTGAGTTTACTGTGTTTAACTGATTTAACTGATGTTAATGGTACTGATGTTACTATGTTATGATGTAACTGATATGTTTACTGATTTAAATGTACTGATTTACTGATTTACTGAGTTACTGTGTTTACTGATGTTTACTGATGTTTACTGATGTTAACTGATGTTAACTGGTGTATTGAAGGACAACAGCTGACTTACCTGGTATTTGTTGGAGGAGTTGAAGGGAATTTCACAAATCTTCTTGTTTCTATGACGGAAGCCAGTAACATCCCCAATAGACAGTTCCACACATTTGAGCAGGGCAGACTCGGAAGCATCACCGTTACATTCTCTGGAAAAAAATTGTTATAATCCAAATTGTAAAATCTTACATTTATAAATCTCATTTTTCCCAAACAAAACCTCTCGAGCAAATAAATAGCTGATGGTTGATCCAATAAAACCATTTAATTAAATATTCATTAAATTAAATAAAATGCAACAAAGATAATGTTCCTCAGTGAAATCCATACTAACAAATAGACAGACTAGATGTAATATAAACCTAAACAGCCTACCTCTTCAGTACAGGAACATTTTCTTGGCCAGATTTAAACTCGGCCCTGTTACACAACATAGATACACGTGCTAGGGACATCCAGGTGTCATCTCCAGAGCCATATGTCGCATCTATAATGATAAAAAAATCATTCTCAAACATCTATACATGTCTCTAGAAAACCTCAAACATCCATACACACGTCTCCAGAAAACCTCAAACATCCATACACGTGTCTCCAGAAAACCTCAAACATCCATACACGTGTCTCCAGAAAACCTCAAACATCCATACACACGTCTCCAGAAAACCTCAAACATCCATACACGTGTCTCCAGAAACTCTCAAACATCCATACACGTGTCTCCAGAAAACCTCAAACATCCATACACGTGTCTCCAGAAAACCTCAAACATCCATACACGTGTCTCCAGAAAACCTCAAACATCCATACACGTGTCTCCAGAAAACCTCAAACATCCATACACGTGTCTCCAGAAAACCTCAAACATCCATACACATGTCTCCAGAAAACACAGTACTTTTTATTTTAACAAAACTTTTCAGAATCAATACTTTATATATTGTAATAAGTTTCTTATTCTGTGATAATCCTTGAATCTGGAAAACATAACCAAAATATGGCACTTTTTCATTTCTCATAATATCTTAAAGTTACAAATAAACTTTCTCCAAGCTAATAATCTAAACACATCTTACTTATTCATCTCTGATAATCTTAAAATATAATGCTTGATGGAAATAGATTACGTCGGTCATTATAGATTACGTCGGTCATTATAGGTCCACACATTATAGATTACGTCGGTCATTATAGATTACGTCGGTCATTATAGATTACGTCGGTCATTATAGATTACGTCGGTCATTATAGTTCCACACATTATAGATTACGTCGGTCATTATAGGTCCACACATCATAGATTACGTCGGTCATTATAGGTCCAAACATTATAGATTACGTCGGTCATTATAGATTACGTCGGTCATTATAGATTACGTCGGTCATTATAGTTCCACACATTATAGATTACGTCGGTCATTATAGATTACGTCGGTCATTATAGTTCCACACATTATAGATTACGTCGGTCATTATAGGTCCACACATCATAGATTACGTCGGTCATTATAGTTCCACACATTATAGATTACGTCGGTCATTATAGGTCCACACATCATAGATTACGTCGGTCATTATAGGTCCACACATTATAGATTACGTCGGTCATTATAGATTACGTCGGTCATTATAGGTCCACACATTATAGATTACGTCGGTCATTATAGGTCCACACATCATAGATTACGTCGGTCATTATAGGTCCAAACATTATAGATTACGTCGGTCATTATAGGTCCACACATTATAGATTACGTCGGTCATTATAGATTACGTCGGTCATTACAGGTCCACACATTATAGATTACGTTGGTCATTATAGGTCCACACATTATAGATTACGTCGGTCATTATAGATTACGTCGGTCATTACAGGTCCACACATTATAGATTACGTCGGTCATTATAGTTCCACACATTATAGATTACGTCGGTCATTATAGATTACGTCGGTCATTATAGGTCCACACATTATAGATTACGTCGGTCATTATAGTTCCACACATTATAGATTACGTCGGTCATTATAGGTCCACACATCATAGATTACGTCGGTCATTATAGGTCCACACATCATAGATTACGTCGGTCATTATAGGTCCACACATCATAGATTACGTTGGTCATTATAGGTCCACACATCATAGACTACGTCGGTCATTATAGATTACGTCGGTCATTACAGGTCCACACATCATAGATTACGTCGGTCATTATAGATTACGTCGGTCATTATAGATTACGTCGGTCATTATAGGTCCACACATCATAGATTACGTCGGTCATTATAGGTCCACACATCATAGATTACGTTGGTCATTATAGGTCCACACATCATAGACTACGTCGGTCATTATAGATTACGTCGGTCATTATAGGTCCACACATCATAGACTACGTCGGTCATTATAGATTACGTCGGTCATTATAGATTACGTCGGTCATTATAGGTCCACACATCATAGATTACGTCGGTCATTATAGGTCCACACATTATAGATTATGTCGGTCATTATAGATTACGTCGGTCATTATATGTCCACACATTATAAATGTATATATGTGTATTAACATGCTGGTGTATAAGGGAGCTTTTGTTTTCAGACCAAATTCCTGTTGTTCAACCTTTAGACAGATCTGTTTACTTTGAATTTGATAGTTTAAGCGAAGTATTTAATACAATATTTCATAAATAATGTTTTCAGACACAATTGTAACATGAACGGCTCAAAAGACAAAGTATTTTTTCCAGAACTTTGTTTAAATTTCCACACAGTTCCAGATTCAGAAATTAGTCATAAAACACCTGTATACAACAGCACATAACAACACGAGACAAACATGCTCCACTAATACAGGTGTATAACTGTACACAACTGTGCTGGGGAGGGTATCCTCAAATATTGTTAGGCAGGGATCAAACTTGTAATTATTTCAGACTCAGAGCTCAGCTGATTATCTCTGGACAGAGGACAAAATGTTATATAGAATTAATTCATCTTCTCAAGAATATCCAAATGAATTTATCTACAAACTGAGCCATTGTTTTAGATTGATCCCTGCCAGGGGAGACAAATCATGCTATTCAATGTCACATTTTGTTCAATACAACTATATCATTGTGTGATGTTTGGTGCCGGTGTTTATTGATAGTTTACCAGCTTTATTCCTGAGAGTGGTCTCTAGTGGTCAGAAAATATACGACATTTTTACACGTGTACTCAGAAAATCTCTAGTGGTCAGAAAATATACGACATTTTTACATGTGTACACAGAAAATCTCTAGTGGTCAGGAAATATACGACATTTTTACATGTGTACTCAGAAAATATACGACATTTTTACATGTGTACTCAGAAAATCTCTAGTGGTCAGAAAATGTAGGTTTTTACACGTGTACAGAGTTATCATGGTGATAGCTGTGTCTAATTGAGAACATTATATCAATTTACAAACAGAACCTGTTAATCAAAATAACAAACAGCATTAATGACAAAATAGTAATGTTCACAAACTGCTACTTTTTCTCCTTACTGTGTTGCTAACTTACTAAAGCGACCCTATATGTTCATTAACCTTGGAAATCTTGGTATCCCATTTATTTCTACAAATCAAAATATCTCGCCACATAAGACCACATTTTAAGATTAGACTATGGGAGGTGACCGATACTCACTAGACTGGTCATCACTAGTATCCGCCTCTACGATGTGTCCATCAAACCACATGTGGGCCACGGTCATTCTGTTCTGGGTCAGAGTTCCAGTCTTGTCGGAGCAGATTGTTGAGGTGGATCCCAGGGTCTCGACAGCCTCCAAGTTCTTCACAAGACAGTTCTTGGAAGCCATACGTTTGGCGGTCAGGGTCAGACATACCTGAAGACAGACATCTTGTGTTATAACGTATTGTCCTAACATTGACATGCTGCAGTGATTTACTGATAAGCCAAAATATATCAAGTGAAAAAGCTTTATCTTCCTGTAGATATGTAAAGTCTGTATCTTGATATTATACCTAGGGAAATGTTAAGAACGAGATGTGAAAACTATAAATTTGGAAAACTGTTAAATCTAGTTGTAACTTGGGAGCAAGATTTGCAGATTTTTTTACCCTTATTTTTACCGACAGTTTGAGGAGAATCTTCAGAAAGAGCATTATCATTACTTTAAAATTTCATATATTTTTCAAACTCTTTATCCTTGATTCTATCTGTTCAAGACTGTAACAATTTGTGACACGGAGAACTACTTACAGTGACAGTAGCCAGCAGACCTTCTGGTACGTTAGCAACGATGATACCAATCAAGAAGATGACAGCATCAAGCCAGAAGTATCCAAGGATGAAAGCAATGATGAAGAATGAAACTCCAAGGAACACAGCCACTCCGGTAATGAGATGGATGAAATGGGCAATCTCCTTAGCAATGGGAGTCTCTCCGACCTCGAGACCTGACGCAAGGTTGGCAATACGTCCCATCACAGTCTTATCTCCAGTCTTCACAACCACTCCACGACATGTACCTTACCAGGAAAAACAGTTGTAACTTAATCTTCTGTAATATCATAAGTCTATAATATCATAAGTCTGTAATATCATAAGTCTGTAATATCATAAGTCTGTAATATCTGTAATATCATAAGTCTGTAATATCATAAGTCTGTAATATCATAAGTCTGTAATATCTGTAATATCATAAGTCTGTAATATCATAAGTCTGTAATATCATAAGTCTGTAATATCTGTAATATCATAAGTCTGTAATATCATAAGTCTGTAATATCATAAGTCTGTAATATCATAAGTCACCAATAACAGTACCGACATCCTTGTTTATAACAGTAACAACTTCCACAAGTCCTTGACATAACACTTACCTTCAACAGCGTTTGTGGAGAAGAAAGCCAAATTCCTTGTTTCCAGAGGATTTTCATTAGTGAAGTCAGATGAACGAGAACATGGTTCAGATTCTCCAGTCAGGGAAGAGTTATCCACCTTGAAACAAAAATGGGCATTTAATAGCTACTGAAAACCTAAACAGTATGTCAGGCAAACATTCCAAAGTAGAAATATAAATTTTCAAGTTCTTACAATTAGTTAGAAAATTGGTCATCACTTGTATTAGACTGATCCTTTGTTATCCAGTTATCAGTGAAGTGAGTACATCACAAAACAACAGCTAACATCCCACTGTTGGGCTCCACATCATTTGTGTTCTGTATACATTCAAAAACACCAATCAAACTGCCCACCAACCAACCCCACCCCCAATTCTGCAGGTGTCAGATCCTCCAAACGAGTTGGGTTTTATAATGAAAACATCCAGCAGGACTCCCGGCTACTTATCTTCTGTTTAACAAACAATACAGCGGGATTAAGGTGTCTAATCTGTTACATTTAATAGGAGTATGACAGCAGTGATGACAGTAGAAATACCTTGAAGCCCTGGGCTGTGATAAGACGAATATCTGCTGGGACTCGATCTCCAAATTTCACATCAAGAATATCACCAACTACGAGGTTTTCAGCTTTCATGTCTACTTTAGTTCCACCTCGTGTCACAAGGGCAAACTGAAACAAGAATTACAGACAAAACTGAAACAAGAATTACAGACAAAACTGAAACAAGAATTACAGACAATGTCACTAGCTGGTGATGAATTACAAAACATGTAATCGAGCATTAATATGAATATATCCCACGAGATATTTACCAATTACATAACAATTCTCTCGAATCTTACCTAGCCAGTAAGTCAACAGAATCTTACCTAGTCAGTAAGTCTTACCTAGCCAGTAAGTCAACAGAATCTTACCTAGCCAGTAAGTCAACAGAATCTTACCTAGTCAGTAAGTCAACAGAATCTTACCTAGTCAGTAAGTCAACAGAATCTTACCTAGTCAGTAAGTCAACAGAATCTTACCTAGCCAGTAAGTCAACAGAATCTTACCTAGCCAGTAAGTCAACAGAATCTTACCTAGCCAGTAAGTCAACAGAATCTTACCTAGTCAGTAAGTCAACAGAATCTTACCTAGCCAGTAAGTCTTACCTAGTCAGTAAGTCAACAGAATCTTACCTAGCCAGTAAGTCTTACCTAGCCAGTAAGTCAACAGAATCTTACCTAGTCAGTAAGTCTTACCTAGTCAGTAAGTCAACAGAATCTTACCTAGCCAGTAAGTCAACAGAATCTTACCTAGCCAGTAAGTCAACAGAATCTTACCTAGTCAGTAAGTCAACAGAATCTTACCTAGTCAGTAAGTCAACAGAATCTTACCTAGTCAGTAAGTCTTACCTAGTCAGTAAGTCTTACCTAGCCAGTAAGTCAACAGAATCTTACCTAGCCAGTAAGTCAACAGAATCTTACCTAGTCATTAAGTCAACAGAATCTTACCTAGCCAGTAAGTCAACAGAATCTTACCTAGTCAGTAAGTCTTACCTAGTCAGTAAGTCAACAGAATCTTACCTAGCCAGTAAGTCAACAGAATCTTACCTAGCCCAGTAAGTCAACAGAATCTTACCTAGTCAGTAAGTCTACCTAGTCAGTAAGTCAACAGAATCTTACCTAGTCCAGTAAGTCAACAGAATCTTACCTAGCCAGTAAGTCAACAGAATCTTACCTAGCAGTAAGTAAAGATCTTACCTAGTCAGTAAGTCAACAGAATCTTACCTAGCAGTAAGTCACCAGAGTCTTACCTAGCCAGTAAGTCTTACCTAGCCAGTAAGTCAACAGAATCTTACCTAGTCAGTAAGTCTTACCTAGTCAGTAAGTCTTACCTAGCCAGTAAGTCAACAGAATCTTACCTAGTCAGTAAGTCAACAGAATCTTACCTAGCCAGTAAGTCAACAGAATCTTACCTAGCCAGTAAGTCAACAGAATCTTACCTAGCCAGTAAGTCAACAGAATCTTACCTAGCCAGTAAGTCAACAGAATCTTACCTAGCCAGAAGTCTTACTGCAGTAAGATCACCAGAATCTTACCTAGTCAGTAAGTCTTACCTAGTCAGTAAGTCAACAGAATCTTACACCAGTAAGTCAACAGATTTACCTAGCCAGTAGTCAACAGAATCTTACCTAGCAGTAAGTCAACAGAATCTTACCTAGTCAGTAAGTCAACAGAATCTTACCTAGCCAGTAAGTCTCACTAATCTACCTAGCCAGTTTAGCAGAAAATCTTACCTAGCCTAGCAACAATACAGTAAGTCCTTACCTAGCAGTAAGTCAACAGAATCTTACCTAGTCAGTAAGTCTTACCTAGCCAGTAAGTCAACAGAATCTTACCTAGTCAGTAAGTCAACAGAATCTTACCTAGCCAGTAAGTCAACAGAATCTTACCTAGCCAGTAAGTCAACAGAATCTTACCTAGCCAGTAAGTCAACAGAATCTTACCCTAGTCAGTAAGTCTTACCTAGCCAGTAAGTCAACAGAATCTTACCTAGTCAGTAAGTCAACAGAATCTACCTAGCCAGTAAGTCAACAGAATCTTACCTAGTCAGTAAGTCTTACCTAGTCAGTAAGTCAACAGAATCTTACCTAGCCAGTAAGTCAACAGAATCTTACCTAGTCAGTAAGTCAACAGAATCTTACCTAGCCAGTAAGTCAACAGAATCTTACCTAGCCAGTAAGTCAACAGAATCTTACCTAGCCAGTAAGTCAACAGAATCTTACCTAGCCAGTAAGTCAACAGAATCTTACCTAGTCAGTAAGTCAACAGAATCTTACCTAGTCAGTAAGTCTTACCTAGTCAGTAAGTCAACAGAATCTTACCTAGCCAGTAAGTCAACAGAATCTTACCTAGCCAGTAAGTCAACAGAATCTTACCTAGTCAGTAAGTCAACAGAATCTTACCTAGCCAGTAAGTCAACAGAATCTTACCTAGTCAGTAAGTCAACAGAATCTTACCTAGTCAGTAAGTCTTACCTAGTCAGTAAGTCAACAGAATCTTACCTAGTCAGTAAGTCAACAGAATCTTACCTAGTCAGTAAGTCAACAGAATCTTACCTAGCCAGTAAGTCAACAGAATCTTACCTAGTCAGTAAGTCTTACCTAGTCAGTAAGTCAACAGAATCTTACCTAGCCAGTAAGTCAACAGAATCTTACCTAGTCAGTAAGTCTTACCTAGTCAGTAAGTCAACAGAATCTTACCTAGTCAGTAAGTCAACAGAATCTTACCTAGTCAGTAAGTCAACAGAATCTTACCTAGCCAGTAAGTCAACAGAATCTTACCTAGCCAGTAAGTCAACAGAATCTTACCTAGCCAGTAAGTCAACAGAATCTTACCTAGCCAGTAAGTCAACAGAATCTTACCTAGCCAGTAAGTCAACAGAATTTTACCTAGCCAGTAAGTCAACAGAATCTTACCTAGTCAGTAAGTCAACAGAATCTTACCTAGCCAGTAAGTCAACAGAATCTTACCTAGTCAGTAAGTCAACAGAATCTTACCTAGTCAGTAAGTCAACAGAATCTTACCTAGTCAGTAAGTCTTACCTAGCCAGTAAGTCAACAGAATCTTACCTAGTCAGTAAGTCAACAGAATCTTACCTAGTCAGTAAGTCAACAGAATCTTACCTAGTCAGTAAGTCAACAGAATCTTACCTAGTCAGTAAGTCTTACCTAGCCAGTAAGTCAACAGAATCTTACCTAGTCAGTAAGTCAACAGAATCTTACCTAGCCAGTAAGTCAACAGAATCTTACCTAGCCAGTAAGTCAACAGAATCTTACCTAGCCAGTAAGTCAACAGAATCTTACCTAGTCAGTAAGTC
Organism: Pecten maximus; assembly: GCF_902652985.1. Lineage (NCBI taxonomy): Eukaryota > Metazoa > Mollusca > Bivalvia > Pectinida > Pectinidae > Pecten > Pecten maximus. The sequence continues at coordinate 192,976 of NC_047027.1, read as the reverse complement.
AACAGAATCTTACCTAGTCAGTAAGTCAACAGAATCTTACCTAGTCAGTAAGTCAACAGAATCTTACCTAGTCAGTAAGTCTTACCTAGTCAGTAAGTCTTACCTAGCCAGTAAGTCAACAGAATCTTACCTAGTCAGTAAGTCAACAGAATCTTACCTAGTCAGTAAGTCAACAGAATCTTACCTAGCCAGTAAGTCTTACCTAGTCAGTAAGTCTTACCTAGTCAGTAAGTCAACAGAATCTTACCTAGTCAGTAAGTCTTACCTAGTCAGTAAGTCAACAGAATCTTACCTAGCCAGTAAGTCAACAGAATCTTACCTAGCCAGTAAGTCAACAGAATCTTACCTAGTCAGTAAGTCAACAGAATCTTACCTAGTCAGTAAGTCAACAGAATCTTACCTAGTCAGTAAGTCAACAGAATCTTACCTAGTCAGTAAGTCTTACCTAGTCAGTAAGTCAACAGAATCTTACCTAGCCAGTAAGTCTTACCTAGCCAGTAAGTCAACAGAATCTTACCTAGCCAGTAAGTCAACAGAATCTTACCTAGCCAGTAAGTCAACAGAATCTTACCTAGTCAGTAAGTCAACAGAATCTTACCTAGTCAGTAAGTCAACAGAATCTTACCTAGCCAGTAAGTCAACAGAATCTTACCTAGCCAGTAAGTCAACAGAATCTTACCTAGTCAGTAAGTCAACAGAATCTTACCTAGCCAGTAAGTCAACAGAATCTTACCTAGTCAGTAAGTCTTACCTAGTCAGTAAGTCTTACCTAGTCAGTAAGTCTTACCTAGCCAGTAAGTCAACAGAATCTTACCTAGCCAGTAAGTCAACAGAATCTTACCTAGCCAGTAAGTCAACAGAATCTTACCTAGCCAGTAAGTCTTACCTAGTCAGTAAGTCAACAGAATCTTACCTAGCCAGTAAGTCAACAGAATCTTACCTAGCCAGTAAGTCAACAGAATTTTACAATACTTTTCATACATCACTCAGCATTTTAATATCTCCCATACTTTACAATGTTTATACTGTACCTGAGGGACCATGCTCTTAAAGGAATCCATAATCTTGGAACTCTTGGCTTCTTGGTAGTATGAGAAACATCCAGTAACAACCACAACACCGGTCAACACAATTCCAAGGTACAACTACAACAGAGAATTTACAACATGTTAAACAGCATGATATGGACAGCTTATAATTGAAATTTTTCTTAAACATGATTCGTACAATTCCATTTTTGGACAAAGAATCCTCAAAACAATATCAGATTTATGGAATGTTTTATACGTACGTTATCGCCTGGTGGGTCGTCGTACTGACTCGCTTGGATGGAATAGGCGATGAAACAGAGGATAGCTCCAATCCACAGAAGCATAGAGAAACCGCCGAACAACTGTTTACAGAACTTCACCCATTCGGGAGTAGTAGGAGGTGGTGTCAGCTCATTGGGACCATCTCTGGCCAGAATCTGAGCAGCTCGCTCAATGCTCAAACCCTTCAGATAAAAACAACATCATTCAGTATGGCTTCAAAAAATTAGCGATGATTTTCTTTTTATGAGAATACTTTTGACAGTAAAAAGAAAGACAAAAAATAATTTGAATAACAGTTTTTGATAATTTCTTTAATCCGAATCCTTACATTGGTTGGATCTGTGCCAAGCCTTTCGTACAGCTCTTCAATGGGGATCTTGTGCTCGTCCATTTCCAGCTCCTGTTTGAGCTCGTCCAAGTTCTCCTTCTTCTTCTTCTTCTTGCTTTTCTTGACATCTTCGCCACCTGGTGTAATAGCTACTCGGTAGCTATCAGCCCGAGGCTGAAAAAACAAAACAAAAAGTTATAGATCTATCTATATTATACACAAAAAGACTGGTTTATTTGTCCTTATTTAGACCAATTCACATTGTTTATCTTTCTCAATGCCATCATCAAAATTCCAATAATATTCAAATTTGTTATTTATTATGTGAGGACATCAAATCTAAGTTCTGAACTCTGAATTTTAGATTTTCACACTTTTTCTGAGGGTTTTAAGGGGACGATAAATAAATTGAAATTATTTCATATTTTAACCAAATTCCCAAAATTTGTTGTTTAATCCTGAAAATTTCCTGAGAATTCATCAATTTTCTTCCCAAAATGAGGCAAAAAGGCCACCTCCCTAATCAGTGAAAAAAAGGCCTGAAGTGACAATTTCAAATACAGAAACGAATGATCTAAGATTATACTTCACAGAACTAGATGATCTTATTTTACATGACGATCTATGAACTATTCAATACTTCACAGAACTAGATGATCTTATTTTACATGACGATCTATGAACTATTCAATACTTCACAGAACTAGATGATCTTATTTTACATGACGATCTATGAACTATTCAATACCATTTAATCACATATTGACTATACCAGACAGTATACAAGACTTGATGTACTACACGGTTGTCGGTCCGGTACAACATACAGAGGAAAATCTAGACAATTTTCACTACCGTAATTAGGTAGTATTCTCCATTGATGGTGTTTTCCCCTTTGAATAAAAACAAATTCCCCATAAAAAATCCCATCAATCGGGAAAATTCTCCATAACAGGGCAAATCCCCCAAATTTTGATGAAATATGTAAAAATTATAGCAAAGAATAGCTGTAAAATGTTGAAATTCATAGAATAATTCAATACATTGATGCCATTCATTTCCCCTAAATTTCATAATGTGTAGTATTCCCCAAATCCTAGATTAACCCTCGACATACTGCACAACAAAATAAAAATTGAATTCCATATGAAAAACTAGCATTTTTGTCTTTAAAATGAAAATGAAATCTTAAGTGTGAATAAAATACCCGCAATCCTTCACCTTAGTGATTTGACACCCATACTATATTAGAGGTGACCCCCCCCCCCCCCCCCCCCCCACATTTACATAAGGGAATTAGCTTTCTTTATAATATTACACCATTACAATATAGGAAGCAACATTGATATGAACAACAACTTAAAGCTGCCATATAAAGTTTAGGATAAACACAAACAACTAGAGTTTGACAAATAGATTTTTTAACATTGACATTTTTCTCCAGTGTAGACAGTGTTCGAAAGTAAAGGTGGTCCGATGGCCCGAGGCCACAGAAAATCTGATCGGTCTATGTAAAAATTCATTGTGTTGGACCGATTGGCTATGCAATTTTTCAGTCTTGATATTAAATTTTCCTCATGACACATGATAACAAAATCTTTCCTTGTCTTTTGACTAATGATCCAGTAATAAATGAGCTCAAAATAAAAGTAAATCTTCCGAGAAAAGCGCGTCAGCAGGGTGTATTTGCTTCAAGCGTCTGAGTGATTTGACACCGAACGATGCAAGCGTTTGCATGACGCAGTTATTCAAAACAACATGGCGCACATGTTAAAGTATTATGAAGGTGCTAAACCAAATACGAAGCGAAAACATTCCTCTGCTTATTCCTCGGCGACACAGTTACATGCTAAACGAAAGGCATATGACGACAACACCAGAGAAAGGACTTTTCAATGCCACTGGCTTGTTCTGTTGGAAGAGACTGGTTATGTTACGAGGTCGAGGACAACGTGATGAAATGTAGGTACTGTTGTGATTTGATTTTGAACTTGATTATTTCTTGTAGATATTTTATGCTTTAATTTGATTATTATCTGATGAATGAATATTAAACCATGATTTGGAGTTTCTTGTCAGAATTTGAGAAATGTCTACATACTCTGTGATTCATGTAATTGTATTATTTATCCTATCATTTATCTGTTAGACAAAAGGTGCAGACTTACCATTGAGGCAATGACTGACGTAATGATCGTAAAGTCGCTCACTTCTTCTGTTGAACAATTTGACCCAGAAGATGCCATTAACAGGTTTTTGGTTAGTTTAATACCTTTTAGTTTAAAGTCACTTCAATTGAAAGTGTTTCAAAGTCCTTTAAAACAATAACATTAATTATGCATAGTGCATTATAGCATACTAGTTCATATCAGCCTCTCAAGATAACTTCAGAAGGCTTATTATTAACTAATTAATATTATTTTAACCAACACTGCAAGTTTGCATTAAACAGATGAAAACACCATCTGGAGGGATGAGGAGACCAGAATTTGAGAGGTCTGCACTAAAGGCAGCATCAACTTCAAAGGAAATAGAGGGTGAAGCTGTGATAGAAGGAGATGGACAAGCAGAAGCTGAAATAGATCATCAGATGGAGTCCGATTCAGAGGATGTTGATTCAGATGTTGAGGGGGATTTTGAGCCAGGCTTTGATAATATGGGTGACACATTCACCAAAGTGTTAAAGGAAGCGGCTGCGGTTGAGCTTGAGCACGAAACGGTCAAAGAAATAAAATTTAAAAAAGAACTGATTAACAATCGCAAATAAAAATCTTATTAACAATTACAATTGATTCTCATTTTTTTATTTCATTAACGACATTGCACTTATTTCACAATAAGTTTAACGACTATCACTCTGCTACTAAAAAGCATGTTGTAAAAAATGGGTCTATGGAAAAATTACTTGGGCTATGGAATTTCAGTTTTCTGTAGACCTATTGTCTATGGAGAATTCAGAGTTACTTTCGGACACTGTGTAGATCTGGGTTACCAGTAACTAGTGAGTTTTTTTTTTCATTATTATGTTTAGCATTCTAGTAATTGGGTTTATTCACCAATTCTAGACCAATCCATTCCATTATGGACTTAAGATAAAATCCAAATTACAATACACATGGCTAGATCAGGTAAAAGTAGAGATGAACTGTAATGTAAAATCAATTTGTAACTAAAGCTGATTCAAGGTTAAAAAACAAGTTACATTCAAGTCAAAATGATAATTATTCTTTAAGGTGCTTCAGTACACTTGTGCCAGTAAGATTTGAGAAATAACCAAACGGTTTGTAATCGATGTATTATGATGAACCCCTCCACAAAATAGTCTTGATGTGATTGAGCTTTTTCACATGGCACAGAAAAATACTAATTAATACAATGATATTATTGTAACGGTTTCACAAAAAAACAACATTTTAGATATTTATAAGCTGTTTGAATTGTTTAGTTTTACATTACACACAAAAAAGGTGTGTAAGTTAACCATACATAGGTAAGCGTGTGGCTAACCCATGTAGACTTATTCCAGGTGTGTCTCGACAGACAACCTTTACCCAGTTACATGTGCACATCCCTTGCCATTCAGACCAAACTTTTGTCAGCTTTTTATTTTTCATGCAAAAGTTTTTTGCCAATTACTAATCAACACCAGTCATTTATTCATATATCAACTAATTGGCCTAAATTTAATAATATTTTTAATATATAATATATTTAAACTGGCGTAATATGGGGAGTACAAGTCTCATGATCCACATTAATACATTTGAAACAACCAGATATTCTTTTTTAATCAATTCTAAATTTCTATGATTGCCCATCTCATGTAAACAGCAACTAAATGAGAGGGAGTTATTATGAAAATGAACTGAAAATCAACATTTGATAACTACCTTTCAGCGTACAAACATTTTCTGGAAAATTCTTTTAAAAATGTGAAAAAAAGTTACGATTATAGAGCAGAATTAGATTAGGCGGATTTTAATTTTTTTTTTTTTTACCTAATGTAGTATTAATATTAAGAAATACCGTGCAGTATATGTGTTGTGAAATACACGCTGTTTAATAAATCCCCGTGTACAATCAGTCAAATGTACAGCGATTACTTAACTCAAACGAAAATAATGGTACATGTCCACCCGACCAAAACAACTAATTTAATACGAAAAGTAGGCTACGATGACGAGGACAGCTTCACGCTCTGTTGAGCGAAGCCATCGCCATTCCCCAGCTTTCCATGCGACCTCTAGATATGACCTCTGTACGAATTTATGTGCAGAAGCCGGTTAAACAAACATCGTAGAAATACATTGCTATGTGCATTTAGTTTAACATATCAAAATAAAGATACTTAATATCTCTAAACTGGTGAACAATCTATTTAAACAGACGATTAGGCCTACAGATTCACATGTGGAAAACTCGGACCGGCTGATCGATGAATATTCATGAGGCTAGATTACCGTCGGTCTTTTCAATTATTTTCTGTACTACAATCTCCCGATCAAATTACAACATTATCAGATATTTCGATATATAATTACTGCATATTTAAAAGCAATAAAACCCCAGAGTAGTCAGGGAGACATCTAAATAGCACAAGAAAAATATATTTCCCATTGGCAATAGACGGCGCTGTCGTTAAAAGTATAAAGAAACACGAAAAAACAATGTTAATCCAAAAATATACGTCGAATAACTAAAACCTGCTATAAATGGCAGTAAATATATAAATTTGAGTTCGATATTACTGAAAATATCGGTGCAAATTTCCAAAATTCTAGGAAACATACCTGTTGTGAAGCTTTCACCTTGGACGACGCCATCTCTCTCCTGTCGGTCACAGAAAGGGGGCTCTGTAGTCGACCAATGAAATGTATTCTAGCAAATTACGTCACTCTAAAATAAGGAATGTATTATTCATAAAGATATGTACACGATTAAAATTAAAAATAACACATCACAACCTTTTAAAGTCTACAGAAAATATAGATTCGACAATAAAATATTATTTTCTTCGTGTAATATGTTAACAGTTCTTTATATTTCGCAATAGAAGTCACGTGACCTAAAAATGGCGGCGACCTTAAGGCAACGCCCAACGGCAGCACTGTGAATGTCACCTTGTGTTTTAATACCGATATGATGTGAGTGACTGAGGTTGTGAGGTGCAATTAATGCAACAGAGACACACATTAAATTAGCCTGAGGCATGTAGGATTTACATAAACCAAAGGACGTTAAATGATTGGTGATTTAACAAAACGTACTATAGGATGCACGAATATAATAGATCTACTCGACCTAAACCCTTTACACAGCTTGTGCTGAAATTATTTTGGATCATGTACTACTTACAGTTGTTGTAACTCCGAGTACTATAAAAGAATATGCTGTTAAAATATTGTGAAAGTATATAAACCACCTGTATATTTTGCAATCCATTCGGTATCATTTCGCAACTGCTAATTTACCGAGGATATTGATATTTCGTAATGAATGACTGGGTTCCAGGGACAAAGATGTGTATACGTCCCTGAATGTACGTGCAACTGTTAAGATTTACAAAGTTTACCCTGTTTAATTTCTTTGATTTTTATTTTAAACAATAAAGAGGACTAATAACGAACTGCATATACGAAAAAAGTCCTTACAGTGTAGAAATATCAGCTGTCAAATAACACGTAATTTTAATGACTTTAAACAGAGACCTATATACTTTAAACTGCTAAATAGATACAGTAAATAAATAATGCTGGATTTTATTGTGTTTGGCAATTACAGAGAGGTCGTGTAACTATATGACTGCTGGGGATATAGCCACAATTTCATGATCAGCCATTTTATTCTGACCTTGCTGTTTATTCGACTGTATTTTATTCTGTGTTCACCTGAAGGCATGTCAGAGATGTCGGAACAGGCCCGCGGCGACAGTCGGTGTGCACGGTTACCTAAAGACACGCGGTCATATGTAGGAGACATGTATCCCACGGACTCGGATATAAATCGTATGATTGTAGAACTCAAAACAATAAAGTTTTGTATTTAGAAGCCCGTGCTTTACTTGTACACTGTATGGGTTGGCCCTGTTTATGCACCTGATATTTCATGGAATATTTTTAAAAGTTGTAACATTTTGGTAAAACGGATTTTTATACAATTATAAGTGTCATGTCTGTTTAGATTTTTCTGCCCGTTTAGTCTCACGTATAATTCGTGGAAACCTCGAAACATTAAGTTTTCTAGGTTTTGTCCCCTGATCTACTGCTGTGTGGAGTGAGGCCGACATTTATTTATTTATGGTTGTATTGTCTGGTGATTTATAAGCTGCAGTGCTCACAGTGGATAGGAAAATCAATTATGTAGACCATATATACAGCGTATAGCGGACTTGGACTTTATTACGTCATTAATTACATCATTTATTATGTATACGAGTTCTGGGATCAAGAAATGTCCTACTGAACCTCATATATTTTATATTTCACTATAACTGAGCGAACGTTGGTGTAGATCTGATTGTCCTTTAACGTCAGTCTCCTTGGTGCCTCCTTCACCCCGGGACACTCGTCACTGAGATAAGTTATGGTGATTTCTGTCCTAAAGCTGGTTTACTTGACGAGCCTTACCTGGCCAGTCCCCTCGCGTGGAGTGATAGCTGTGTAACTGTAAAACGGTCTGGGGGACGTGGAGTGATAGCTGTGTAACTGTATAACGGTCTGGGGGACGTGGAGTGATAGCTGTGTAACTGTATAACGGTCTGGGGGACGTGGAGTGATAGCTGTGTTACTGTATAACGGTCTGGGGGACTTGGAGTGATAGCTGTGTAACTGTATAACGGTCTGGGGGACGTGGAGTGATAGCTGTGTAACTGTATAACGGTCTGGGGGACGTGGAGTGATAGCTGTGTTACTGTATAACGGTCTGGGGGACGTGGAGTGATAGCTGTGTAACTGTATAACGGTCTGGGGGACGTGGAGTGATAGCTGTGTAACTGTATAACGGTCTGGGGGACGTGAGGTGATAGCTGTGTAACTGTATAACGGTCTGGGGGACGTGGAGTGATAGCTGTGTAACTGTATAACGGTCTGGGGGACGTGGAGTGATAGCTGTGTAACTGTATAACGGTTTGGGGGACGTGGAGTGATAGCTGTGTAACTGTATAACGGTCTGGGGGACGTGGAGTGATAGCTGTGTAACTGTATAACGGTCTGGGGGACGTGGAGTGATAGCTGTGTAACTGTATAACGGTCTGGGGGACGTGGAGTGATAGCTGTGTAACTGTATAACGGTTTGGGGGACGTGGAGTGATAGCTGTGTAACTGTATAACGGTCTGGGGGACGTGGAGTGATAGCTGTGTAACTGTATAACGGTCTGGGGGACGTGGAGTGATAGCTGTGTAACTGTATAACGGTCTGGGGGACGTGGAGTGATAGCTGTGTAACTGTATAACGGTCTGGGGGACGTGGAGTGATAGCTGTGTAACTGTATAACGGTCTGGGGGACGTGGGGTGATAGCTGTGTAACTGTATAACGGTCTGGGGGACGTGGAGTGATAGCTGTGTAACTGTATAACGGTCTGGGGGACGTGGAGTGATAGCTGTGTAACTGTATAACGGTCTGGGGGACGTGGAGTGATAGCTGTGTAACTGTATAACGGTCTGGGGGACGTGAGGTGATAGCTGTGTAACTGTATAACGGTCTGGGGGGACGTGGAGTGATAGCTGTGTAACTGTATAACGGTCTGGGGGACGTGGAGTGATAGCTGTGTAACTGTATAACGGTCTGGGGGACGTGGAGTGATAGCTGTGTAACTGTATAACGGTCTGGGGGACGTGAGGTGATAGCTGTGTAACTGTATAACGGTCTGGGGGACGTGGAGTGATAGCTGTGTAACTGTATAACGGTCTGGGGGACGTGGAGTGATAGCTGTGTAACTGTATAACGGTCTGGGGGACGTGAGGTGATAGCTGTGTAACTGTATAACGGTCTGGGGGACGTGGAGTGATAGCTGTGTAACTGTATAACGGTCTTGGGGACGTGGAGTGATAGCTGTGTAACTGTATAACGGTCTGGGGGACGTGGAGTGATAGCTGTGTAACTGTATAACGGTCTGGGGGACGTGAGGTGATAGCTGTGTAACTGTATAACGGTCTGGGGGACGTGGAGTGATAGCTGTGTAACTGTATAACGGTCTGGGGACGTGGAGTGATAGCTGTGTAACTGTATAACGGTCTGGGGGACGTGAGGTGATAGCTGTGTAACTGTAAAACGGTCTGGGGGACGTGGGGTGATAGCTGTGTAACTGTATAACGGTCTGGGGGACGTGGAGTGATAGCTGTGTACTGTATAACGGTCTGGGGGACGTGAGGTGATAGCTGTGTAACTGTAAACGGTCTGGGGGACGTGGAGTGATAGCTGTGTAACTGTATAACGGTCTGGGGGACGTGGAGTGATAGCTGTGTAACTGTATAACGGTCTGGGGGACGTGAGGTGATAGCTGTGTAACTGTATAACGGTCTGGGGGACGTGAGGTGATAGCTGTGTAACTGTATAACGGTCTGGGGGACGTGGAGTGATAGCTGTGTAACTGTATAACGGTCTGGGGGACGTGGGTGATAGCTGTGTAACTGTATAACGGTCTGGGGGACGTGGGGTGATAGCTGTGTAACTGTATAACGGTCTGGGGGACGTGGAGTGATAGCTGTGTAACTGTATAACGGTCTGGGGGACGTGGAGTGATAGCTGTGTAACTGTATAACGGTCTGGGGGACGTGGAGGTGATAGCTGTGTAACTGTATAACGGTCTGGGGGACGTGAGGTGATAGCTGTGTAACTGTAAAACGGTCTGGGGGACGTGGAGTGATAGCTGTGTAACTGTATAACGGTCTGGGGGACGTGGAGTGATAGCTGTGTAACTGTATAACGGTCTGGGGGACGTGGGGTGATAGCTGTGTAACTGTATAACGGTCTGGGGGACGTGGAGTGATAGCTGTGTAACTGTATAACGGTCTGGGGGACGTGGAGTGATAGCTGTGTAACTGTATAACGGTCTGGGGGACGTGGAGTGATAGCTGTGTAACTGTATAACGGTCTGGGGGACGTGGAGTGATAGCTGTGTAACTGTATAACGGTCTGGGGGACGTGGAGTGATAGCTGTGTAACTGTATAACGGTCTGGGGGACGTGGAGTGATAGCTGTGTAACTGTATAACGGTCTGGGGGACGTGGGGGTGATAGCTGTGTAACTGTATAACGGTCTGGGGGACGTGGAGTGATAGCTGTGTAACTGTATAACGGTCTGGGGGACGTGGAGTGATAGCTGTGTTACTGTATAACGGTCTGGGGGACGTGGAGTGATAGCTGTGTAACTGTATAACGGTCTGGGGGACGTGGAGTGATAGCTGTGTAACTGTATAACGGTCTGGGGGACGTGGAGTGATAGCTGTGTAACTGTATAACGGTCTGGGGGACGTGAGGTGATAGCTGTGTAACTGTATAACGGTCTGGGGGACGTGGAGTGATAGCTGTGTAACTGTATAACGGTCTGGGGGACGTGGAGTGATAGCTGTGTAACTGTATAACGGTCTGGGGGACGTGGAGTGATAGCTGTGTAACTGTATAACGGTCTGGGGGACGTGGAGTGATAGCTGTGTAACTGTATAACGGTCTGGGGGACGTGGAGTGATAGCTGTGTAACTGTATACATTCTGGGGGACGTGGAGTGATAGCTGTGTAACTGTATAACGGTCTGGGGGACGTGGAGTGATAGCTGTGTAACTGTATAACGGTCTGGAGGACGTGGAGTGATAGCTGTGTAACTGTAAAACGGTCTGGGGGACGTGGAGTGATAGCTGTGTAACTGTATAACGGTCTGGGGGACGTGGAGTGATAGCTGTGTAACTGTATAACGGTCTGGGGGACGTGGAGTGATAGCTGTGTAACTGTATAACGGTCTGGGGGACGTGGGGTGATAGCTGTGTAACTGTATAACGGTCTGGGGGACGTGGAGTGATAGCTGTGTAACTGTATAACGGTCTGGGGGATGGACGGGGATTATAAACCTGCGCTAGAGGAAGGAGATGGAGTGGAGACGAGCTTGTCATTTATTTCCAGTAAACTCTTGTAGTATATTTTGTACCCAGACCCCGTCATTGTGTTGCCCCCTCCCGTCGTTGTTGTTTCCCCCACCCCCGTCGTTATGTGTTTTCCTTCCCGTCGTTATGTGTTGCCCCACCCCCGTCGTTATGTGTTGCCCCACCCCGTTATGTGTTGCCCCACCCCCGTCGTTATGTGTTGCCCCACCCCCGTCGTTACGTGTTGCCTCTATTAACCGTATGACCAGTTAACACTGATGTATCTGTACAATGACCAGTTAACACCGAGGTGCCCGTACAATGACCAGTTAACACCGAGGTGTCTGTACAATGACCAGTTAACACCGAGGTATCTATACAATGACCAGTTAACACTGATGTATCTATACAATGACCAGTTAACACCGTGGTGTCCGTACAATGACCAGTTAACACCGAGGTATCTATACAATGACCAGTTAACACCGTGGTATCTATACAATGACCAGTTAACACCGTGGTGTCCGTACAATGACCAGTTAACACCGTGGTGTCCGTACAATGACCAGTTAACACCGAGGTGCCCGTACAATGACCAGTTAACACCGAGGTGCCCGTACAATGACCAGTTAACACCGAGGTGTCCGTACAATGACCAGTTAACACCGTGGTGTCCGTACAATGACCAGTTAACACTGATGTATCTGTACAATGACCAGTTAACACCGAGGTATCTATACAATGACCAGTTAACACCGAGGTATCTATACAAAGACCAGTTAACACCGAGGTGCCCGTACAATGACCAGTTAACACCGAGGTGTCCGTACAATGACCAGTTAACACCGAGGTGCCCGTACAATGACCAGTTAACACCGAGGTATCTGTACATTGACCAGTTAACACCGAGGTGTCCGTACAATGACCAGTTAACACCGAGGTGTCCGTACAATGACCAGTTAACACTGATGTATCTATACAATGACCAGTTAACACCGAGGTGTCCGTACAATGACCAGTTAACACTGATGTATCTGTACAATGACCAGTTAACACCGAGGTATCTGTACAATGACCAGTTAACACCGAGGTATCTGTACAATGACCAGTTAACACCGAGGTGCCCGTACAATGACCAGTTAACACCGAGGTGCCCGTACAATGACCAGTTAACACCGAGGTGTCCGTACAATGACCAGTTAACACCGAGGTGTCCGTACAATGACCAGTTAACACCGAGGTATCTGTACAATGACCAGTTAACACCGAGGTATCTGTACAATGACCAGTTAACACCGAGGTGCCCGTACAATGACCAGTTAACACCGAGGTGCCCGTACAATGACCAGTTAACACCGAGGTATCTGTACATTGACCAGTTAACACCGAGGTATCTATACAATGACCAGTTAACACTGATGTATCTATACAATGACCAGTTAACACTGATGTATCTGTACAATGACCAGTTAACACCGAGGTATGTATACAATGACCAGTTAACACCGAGGTATCTATACAATGACCAGTTAACACCGAGGTGTGTATACAATGACCAGTTAACACTGATGTATCTGTACAATGACCAGTTAACACCGAGGTATCTGTACAATGACCAGTTAACACCGAGGTGTCTGTACAATGACCAGTTAACACCGAGGTGTCCGTACAATGACCAGTTAACACCGAGGTATCTATACAATGACCAGTTAACACCGTGGTATCTATACAATGACCAGTTAACACCGTGGTGTCCGTACAATGACCAGTTAACACCGAGGTATCTATACAATGACCAGTTAACACTGATGTATCTATACAATGACCAGTTAACACTGATGTATCTGTACAATGACCAGTTAACACCGAGGTATGTATACAATGACCAGTTAACACCGAGGTGTCCGTACAATGACCAGTTAACACCGAGGTGTCCGTACAATGACCAGTTAACACCGAGGTGTCCGTACAATGACCAGTTAACACCGAGGTATCCGTACAATGACCAGTTAACACCGAGGTATCTGTACAATGACCAGTTAACACCGTGGTGTCCGTACAATGACCAGTTAACACCGAGGTATCTATACAATGACCAGTTAACACTGATGTATCTATACAATGACCAGTTAACACCGAGGTATCCGTACAATGACCAGTTAACACCGAGGTATCTATACAAAGACCAGTTAACACCGAGGTGTCCGTACAATGACCAGTTAACACCGTGGTGTCTGTACAATGACCAGTTAACACCGAGGTGTCTGTACAATGACCAGTTAACACCGAGGTGTCCGCATAATGACCAGTTAACACCGGTGTTAATTTTATTCTTTTTGTCGCGTTTGTAATTGCATTAAAGTTGAAAATGTAATATAACAAACAACACATATTTGAATGAATCGTTTCAATATAAACAGTATCATTAAGCAAGATAGCCTATATTTCACCAAACCAAGATATACTGTTACTGAACCATTACGTCTGAATGTAGGAGTTTTGTTTACATTTTTATAACATATTACAGTACACAGTACAAAGAGAAAGCCTTCATTCACACTGTCTAATAACTGAACTGATTCTGAATAGACATGAACAAGTGGTATTGTATGATACAGGGATAATATTCAGCCCAAATTTCGTGTGACATAGTCGTGTGATTGGTGAGAGAGCTTCCACACCGAGTATATGTTACCTCACTAGACACGAGAAAAACAGAGAAAAAACGTCAAAGTATTATCAACGAATCAATAAATGACATTTAATCTGGAGGGTTTTTTAACTGTATTTTTCTCTTCTTTTCTTTTTTAATGTGAAATTACCTTAATTATGTCGGAACAGAATTGAAAAGAGGGCACATACAATAAATGACATATATAAACAGTTCAACAGACTTTTAAAAATGAAAAAAAAACTCAACATACATAATTTAAACATCCGATTAAAAATTCTACCAGTGGTTACCCAGTCGTTATAACATTTGCCCGACTTTATCGGTCAGATAGTCCTTTAGATCATACCTCCGTGTACAATAATCTCCCGTACGACAATGAACCCTCAACAATACATGTCCATGTTTTACACGATATACCACAGAGGTTCAGACTTAATTAAATGTTTAACATGGCACGGCATTGTTTCTGGACGAATTCCTCCCGATATTATCGCCGGATGATATATATTACTGGGACAGCTCGGTGCGTCCGTGTTATTTAGTCAAACTGGCCATTTAATTTTGGGGTCGTTTTGTATAATATTAAACTGTAATGTGATTAAGTACATGTTCATTGTATTATTGATTCGCTATTTTTGTGTTCTTTAAACGGATAACTTAACCTATGTCAGGTCTATAAGGTGATGTAGGACTCAGACAAGGTTAGTCCCTATGTCAGGTCTATAAGGTGATGTAGGGTCCAGACAAGGTTAGTCCCTATGTCAGGTCTATAAGGTGATGTAGGGTCCAGACAAGGTTAGTCCCTATGTCAGGTCTATAAGGTGATGTAGGGTCCAGACAAGGTTAGTCCCTATGTCAGGTCTATAAGGTGATGTAGGGTCCAGACAAGGTTAGTCCCTATGTCAGGTCTATAAGGTGATGTAGGGTCCAGACAAGGTTAGTCCCTATGTCAGGTCTATAAGGTGATGTAGGGTCCAGACAAGGTTAGTCCCTATGTCAGGTCTATAAGGTGATGTAGGGCTCAGACAAGGTTAGTCCCTATGTCAGGTCTATAAGGTGATGTAGGGTCCAGACAAGGTTAGTCCCTATGTCAGGTCTATAAGGTGATGTAGGGTCCAGACAAGGTTAGTCCCTATGTCCAGGTCTATAAGGTGATGTAGGGTCCAGACAAGGTTAGTCCCTATGTCAGGTCTATAAGGTGATGTAGGGTCCAGACAAGGTTAGTCCCTATGTCAGGTCTATAAGGTGATGTAGGGTCCAGACAAGGTTAGTCCCTATGTCAGGTCTATAAGGTGATGTAGGGTCCAGACAAGGTTAGTCCCTATGTCAGGTCTATAAGGTGATGTAGGGTCCAGACAAGGTTAGTCCCTATGTCAGGTCTATAAGGTGATGTAGGGTCCAGACAAGGTTAGTCCCTATGTCAGGTCTATAAGGTGATGTAGGGTCCAGACAAGGTTAGTCCCTATGTCAGGTCTATAAGGTGATGTAGGGTCCAGACAAGGTTAGTCCCTATGTCAGGTCTATAAGGTGATGTAGGGTCCAGACAAGGTTAGTCCCTATGTCGGGTCTATAAGGTGATGTAGGGTCCAGACAAGGTTAGTCCCTATGTCAGGTCTATAAGGTGATGTAGGGTCCAGACAAGGTTAGTCCCTATGTCAGGTCTATAAGGTGATGTAGGGTCCAGACAAGGTTAGTCCCTATGTCAGGTCTATAAGGTGATGTAGGGTCCAGACAAGGTTAGTCCCTATGTCAGGTCTATAAGGTGATGTAGGGTCCAGACAAGGTTAGTCCCTATGTCGGGTCTATAAGGTGATGTAGGGTCCAGACAAGGTTAGTCCCTATGTCAGGTCTATAAGGTGATGTAGGGTCCAGACAAGGTTAGTCCCTATGTCCAGGTCTATAAGGTGATGTAGGGTCCAGACAAGGTTAGTCCCTATGTCAGGTCTATAAGGTGATGTAGGGTCCAGACAAGGTTAGTCCCTATGTCAGGTCTATAAGGTGATGTAGGGTCCAGACAAGGTTAGTCCCTATGTCAGGTCTATAAGGTGATGTAGGACTCAGACAAGGTTAGTCCCTATGTCAGGTCTATAAGGTGATGTAGGGTCCAGACAAGGTTAGTCCCTATGTCAGGTCTATAAGGTGATGTAGGGTCCAGACAAGGTTAGTCCCTATGTCAGGTCTATAAGGTGATGTAGGGTCCAGACAAGGTTAGTCCCTATGTCAGGTCTATAAGGTGATGTAGGGTCCAGACAAGGTTAGTCCCTATGTCAGGTCTATAAGGTGATGTAGGACTCAGACAAGGTTAGTCCCTATGTCAGGTCTATAAGGTGATGTAGGGTCCAGACAAGGTTAGTCCCTATGTCAGGTCTATAAGGTGATGTAGGGTCCAGACAAGGTTAGTCCCTATGTCAGGTCTATAAGGTGATGTAGGGTCCAGACAAGGTTAGTCCCTATGTCAGGTCTATAAGGTGATGTAGGGTCCAGACAAGGTTAGTCCCTATGTCAGGTCTATAAGGTGATGTAGGGTCCAGACAAGGTTAGTCCCTATGTCAGGTCTATAAGGTGATGTAGGGTCCAGACAAGGTTAGTCCCTATGTCAGGTCTATAAGGTGATGTAGGGTCCAGACAAGGTTAGTCCCTATGTCAGGTCTATAAGGTGATGTAGGGTCCAGACAAGGTTAGTCCCTATGTCAGGTCTATAAGGTGATGTAGGGTCCAGACAAGGTTAGTCCCTATGTCCGGTCTATAAGGTGATGTAGGGTCCAGACAAGGTTAGTCCCTATGTCAGGTCTATAAGGTGATGTAGGGTCCAGACAAGGTTAGTCCCTATGTCGGGTCTATAAGGTGATGTAGGGTCCAGACAAGGTTAGTCCCTATGTCAGGTCTATAAGGTGATGTAGGGTCCAGACAAGGTTAGTCCCTATGTCAGGTCTATAAGGTGATGTAGGGTCCAGACAAGGTTAGTCCCTATGTCAGGTCTATAAGGTGATGTAGGGTCCAGACAAGGTTAGTCCCTATGTCAGGTCTATAAGGTGATGTAGGGTCCAGACAAGGTTAGTCCCTATGTCCAGGTCTATAAGGTGATGTAGGGTCCAGACAAGGTTAGTCCCTATGTCAGGTCTATAAGGTGATGTAGGGTCCAGACAAGGTTAGTCCCTATGTCAGGTCTATAAGGTGATGTAGGGTCCAGACAAGGTTAGTCCCTATGTCAGGTCTATAAGGTGATGTAGGGTCCAGACAAGGTTAGTCCCTATGTCAGGTCTATAAGGTGATGTAGGGTCCAGACAAGGTTAGTCCCTATGTCAGGTCTATAAGGTGATGTAGGACTCAGACAAGGTTAGTCCCTATGTCAGGTCTATAAGGTGATGTAGGGTCCAGACAAGGTTAGTCCCTATGTCAGGTCTATAAGGTGATGTAGGGTCCAGACAAGGTTAGTCCCTATGTCAGGTCTATAAGGTGATGTAGGACTCAGACAAGGTTAGTCCCTATGTCAGGTCTATAAGGTGATGTAGGGTCCAGACAAGGTTAGTCCCTATGTCAGGTCTATAAGGTGATGTAGGGTCCAGACAAGGTTAGTCCCTATGTCAGGTCTATAAGGTGATGTAGGACTCAGACAAGGTTAGTCCCTATGTCAGGTCTATAAGGTGATGTAGGGTCCAGACAAGGTTAGTCCCTATGTCAGGTCTATAAGGTGATGTAGGGTCCAGACAAGGTTAGTCCCTATGTCAGGTCTATAAGGTGATGTAGGGTCCAGACAAGGTTAGTCCCTATGTCAGGTCTATAAGGTGATGTAGGGTCCAGACAAGGTTAGTCCCTATGTCAGGTCTATAAGGTGATGTAGGGTCCAGACAAGGTTAGTCCCTATGTCAGGGTCTATAAGGTGATGTAGGGTCCAGACAAGGTTAGTCCCTATGTCAGGTCTATAAGGTGATGTAGGACTCAGACAAGGTTAGTCCCTATGTCCAGGTCTATAAGGTGATGTAGGACTCAGACAAGGTTAGTCCCTATGTCGGGTCTATAAGGTGATGTAGGGTCCAGACAAGGTTAGTCCCTATGTCAGGTCTATAAGGTGATGTAGGACTCAGACAAGGTTAGTCCCTATGTCAGGTCTATAAGGTGATGTAGGGTCCAGACAAGGTTAGTCCCTATGTCAGGTCTATAAGGTGATGTAGGGTCCAGACAAGGTTAGTCCCTATGTCAGGTCTATAAGGTGATGTAGGGTCCAGACAAGGTTAGTCCCTATGTCAGGTCTATAAGGTGATGTAGGGTCCAGACAAGGTTAGTCCCTATGTCAGGTCTATAAGGTGATGTAGGACTCAGACAAGGTTAGTCCCTATGTCGGGTCTATAAGGTGATGTAGGGTCCAGACAAGGTTAGTCCCTATGTCAGGTCTATAAGGTGATGTAGGGTCCAGACAAGGTTAGTCCCTATGTCAGGTCTATAAGGTGATGTAGGGTCCAGACAAGGTTAGTCCCTATGTCAGGGTCTATAAGGTGATGTAGGGTCCAGACAAGGTTAGTCCCTATGTCAGGTCTATAAGGTGATGTAGGGTCCAGACAAGGTTAGTCCCTATGTCAGGTCTATAAGGTGATGTAGGGTCCAGACAAGGTTAGTCCCTATGTCAGGTCTATAAGGTGATGTAGGGTCCAGACAAGGTTAGTCCCTACTGTCGGGTCTATAAGGTGATGTAGGGTCCAGACAAGGTTAGTCCCTATGTCGGGTCTATAAGGTGATGTAGGGTCCAGACAAGGTTAGTCCCTATGTCAGGTCTATAAGGTGATGTAGGGTCCAGACAAGGTTAGTCCCTATGTCAGGTCTATAAGGTGATGTAGGACTCAGACAAGGTTAGTCCCTATGTCAGGTCTATAAGGTGATGTAGGGTCCAGACAAGGTTAGTCCCTATGTCCAGGTCTATAAGGTGATGTAGGGTCCAGACAAGGTTAGTCCCTATGTCAGGTCTATAAGGTGATGTAGGGTCCAGACAAGGTTAGTCCCTATGTCAGGTCTATAAGGTGATGTAGGGTCCAGACAAGGTTAGTCCCTATGTCAGGTCTATAAGGTGATGTAGGACTCAGACAAGGTTAGTCCCTATGTCAGGTCTATAAGGTGATGTAGGGTCCAGACAAGGTTAGTCCCTATGTCAGGTCTATAAGGTGATGTAGGACTCAGACAAGGTTAGTCCCTATGTCAGGTCTATAAGGTGATGTAGGGTCCAGACAAGGTTAGTCCCTATGTCAGGTCTATAAGGTGATGTAGGGTCCAGACAAGGTTAGTCCCTATGTCAGGTCTATAAGGTGATGTAGGGTCCAGACAAGGTTAGTCCCTATGTCAGGTCTATAAGGTGATGTAGGGTCCAGACAAGGTTAGTCCCTATGTCAGGTCTATAAGGTGATGTAGGGTCCAGACAAGGTTAGTCCCTATGTCAGGTCTATAAGGTGATGTAGGGTCCAGACAAGGTTAGTCCCTATGTCAGGTCTATAAGGTGATGTAGGGTCCAGACAAGGTTAGTCCCTATGTCGGGTCTATAAGGTGATGTAGGACTCAGACAAGGTTAGTCCCTATGTCCAGGTCTATAAGGTGATGTAGGGTCCAGACAAGGTTAGTCCCTATGTCAGGTCTATAAGGTGATGTAGGGTCCAGACAAGGTTAGTCCCTATGTCAGGTCTATAAGGTGATGTAGGGTCCAGACAAGGTTAGTCCCTATGTCAGGTCTATAAGGTGATGTAGGGTCCAGACAAGGTTAGTCCCTATGTCAGGTCTATAAGGTGATGTAGGGTCCAGACAGGGTTAGTCCCTATGTCAGGTCTATAAGGTGATGTAGGGTCCAGACAAGGTTAGTCCCTATGTCGGGTCTATAAGGTGATGTAGGACTCAGACAAGGTTAGTCCCTATGTCAGGTCTATAAGGTGATGTAGGACTCAGACAAGGTTAGTCCCTATGTCAGGTCTATAAGGTGATGTAGGGTCCAGACAAGGTTAGTCCCTATGTCAGGTCTATAAGGTGATGTAGGACTCAGACAAGGTTAGTCCCTATGTCAGGTCTATAATGTGATGTAGGGTCCAGACAAGGTTAGTCCCTATGTCAGGTCTATAAGGTGATGTAGGGTCCAGACAAGGTTAGTCCCTATGTCAGGTCTATAAGATGATGTAGGGTCCAGACAGGGTTAGTCCCTATGTCAGGTCTATAAGGTGATGTAGGACTCAGACAAGGTTAGTCCCTATGTCAGGTCTATAAGGTGATGTAGGGTCCAGACAAGGTTAGTCCCTATGTCAGGTCTATAAGGTGATGTAGGGTCCAGACAGGGTTAGTCCCTATGTCAGGTCTATAAGGTGATGTAGGGTCCAGACAAGGTTAGTCCCTATGTCGGGTCTATAAGGTGATGTAGGACTCAGACAAGGTTAGTCCCTATGTCAGGTCTATAAGATGATGTAGGACTCAGACAAGGTTAGTCCCTATGTCAGGTCTATAAGGTGATGTAGGGTCCAGACAAGGTTAGTCCCTATGTCAGGTCTATAAGGTGATGTAGGACTCAGACAAGGTTAGTCCCTATGTCAGGTCTATAATGTGATGTAGGGTCCAGACAAGGTTAGTCCCTATGTCGGGTCTATAAGGTGATGTAGGGTCCAGACTAGGTTAGTCCCTATGTCAGGTCTATAAGGTGATGTAGGGTCCAGACAAGGTTAGTCCCTATGTCAGGTCTATAAGGTGATGTAGGGTCCAGACAAGGTTAGTCCCTATGTCAGGTCTATAAGGTGATGTAGGACTCAGACAAGGTTAGTCCCTACGTCAGGTCTATAAGGTGATGTAGGGTCCAGACAAGGTTAGTCCCTATGTCAGGTCTATAAGGTGATGTAGGGTCCAGACAAGGTTAGTCCCTATGTCAGGTCTATAAGGTGATGTAGGGTCCAGACAAGGTTAGTCCCTATGTCAGGTCTATAAGGTGATGTAGGGTCCAGACAAGGTTAGTCCCTATGTCAGGTCTATAAGGTGATGTAGGGTCCAGACAAGGTTAGTCCCTATGTCAGGTCTATAAGGTGATGTAGGGTCCAGACAAGGTTAGTCCCTATGTCAGGTCTATAAGGTGATGTAGGGTCCAGACAAGGTTAGTCCCTATGTCAGGTCTATAAGGTGATGTAGGGTCCAGACAAGGTTAGTCCCTATGTCAGGTCTATAAGGTGATGTAGGGTCCAGACAAGGTTAGTCCCTATGTCAGGTCTATAAGGTGATGTAGGACTCAGACAAGGTTAGTCCCTATGTCAGGTCTATAAGGTGATGTAGGGTCCAGACAAGGTTAGTCCCTATGTCGGGTCTATAAGGTGATGTAGGGTCCAGACAAGGTTAGTCCCTATGTCCAGGTCTATAAGGTGATGTAGGACTCAGACAAGGTTAGCCCCTGTCACGTGTTATCAGCGATGACCACGGAATTATAGATAACACTAGATCGTACCTACGACAAAGAGTTAAAATGTTTGTACAGTTTTAGAATCAATCCCATTTATTAGACACATTACAATAAAGATACATTCATGAACTTCGTAATAACCTCTATTTAACGGTTTATATCAATTTATATGTTAATGAAGAGCTTGTCGGGAAGATACCAACTGTAGGTGCAATTATTCAGATAAATATGCATTTATGTAAATCGTATTTCTAGTGTCATTTCGCTGTTAGCTTGATATTTATAAACTCTTAATTCAAATATTCCATATATAGACATGTCAATCATCGGTGTCCTTTTCTTAGATTTTTATTTTCATGTCCCTATTATTAGTGTGATTTTATGTTGTAAGTAAAAGCCCGGATGTTGATGTCTTACTGTGGTACTGATGACCTGTGATATACAGACATCAAGCTAACCATACTTCTGACACCTGGTCAGATTCTACTTGTATATTACAGGTAAGACAAAAGGGCAGAACAACCGTCGTATGTCACCTTGGTAGTCCCACCGTGTTAATTCACCTTCACGTGTACATGGTGATATGGCTGTAAACGACAGCTACAGGTGGAGAGGGGGGGGGGGCAGACCTGGGGGGGGGGGGGGGGGGCAGACCTGGGGAAAGTTGTTACTACAGACGTTTACTGCTGTTTTATATACAAATGTATGTAATAGTTCTACAACATTAAATCTCCAAATAGCCGATATCACAAACGTCCCCCCCCCCCCTCCCAACCTGGGGAAAGTTGTTACTACAGACGTTTACTGCTGTTTTATATACAAATGTAAGTAATAGTTCTACAACATTAAATCTCCAAATAGCCGATATCACAAACGTCCCCCCCCCCCCCCCCCCCCCCCTCCCAACTTAAAAAAATACACACGCACGTGGTCACAGTGGCCTATAATATTTCGGTGTGATTGAATCGAAGACCGGGAAAGTTGTTACTACAGACGTTTACTGCTGTTTTATATACAAATGTATGTAATAGTTCTACAACATTAAATCTCCAAATAGCCGATATCACAAACGTCCCCCCCCCCCCCCCCCCCTCCCAACCTGGGGAAAGTTGTTACTACAGACGTTTACTGCTGTTTTATATACAAATGTAAGTAATAGTTCTACAACATTAAATCTCCAAATAGCCGATATCACAAACGTCCCCCCCCCCCCCCCCCCCCTCCCAACTTAAAAAAATACACACGCACGTGGTCACAGTGGCCTATAATATTTCGGTGTGATTGAATCGAAGACCGGGAAAGTTGTTACTACAGACGTTTACTGCTGTTTTATATACAAATGTATGTAATAGTTCTACAACATTAAATCTCCAAATAGCCGATATCACAAACGTCCCCCCCCCCCCCCCCCCCCCCCCTCCAACCTGGGGAAAGTTGTTACTACAGACGTTTACTGCTGTTTTATATACAATGTAAGTAATAGTTCTACAACATTAAATCTCCAAATAGCCGATATCACAAACGTCCCCCCCCCCCCCCCCCCTCCCAACTTAAAAAAATACACACGCACGTGGTCACAGTGGCCTATAATATTTCGGTGTGATTGAATCGAAGACCGGTACCTAAAACACTTTATAAGTCTGACTAGAAATAATCTTAACTTCATTATAACAACCTTGTGTGTTATTTTTAAGTCTGTAGAAGTACAGTGTAAGGTATACAGGTATGATGTTAGTATGTATAAACACCTGTCCACGCCGAGTACAAAGGGAGTGGGGATTATCGGATCAGAAAGGGGGGGGGGGGGGGGGGGGGGGGGGGATATCAAAGGAGGGATATTTGTCCTATATAGGCACTATATCTAATCTAAGTCTGCGATAGTACACAAAGCCGAGGATATATATCTACAGACTCAATTCAATTCATTTATTGACTTTAGGTCTATGACCCATCAGTACATAAATTAATATACATGTATTTATATATGTATATATACATATATGAATACAACATGTATTATAATAAAATTACTGCGCCCAATCACAGAATTGATACTAATTATAATACACTGTTACAGAATAAGGATTCTAGGAGAACTTTTATAACAGTCAGTCAGAGAGACATGGAAAAAAAGTATCAGATAATACCATTTGGTAAACACGACAGACGGACACCGGGAGGTTCAACAATGTATAAGTACACTATTATGCAATAACGTGTTACATCAAAACTCAACACCTACACAAACCGAGTATATTTACACAATTCTGCAACTAAAAGCTTCTTTGATAAATCTTCCTAGCAAATTCAATTCTTTAAGACTATTTGTGTTCAGTAATTCTATTACTTTGAAGACTGAAGGTTTTTTCCAAAAATATTTCTTTATATATTTTCCTCTAAGAGTTGAATATTTTTGACATACGAGTAAAAAATGAAATTCATCCTCAACTTCTAAAGAATTACAGTTAAGGCAATACCTATGACACCTGGGAATATTCCTATACCTTCCTGATTCTATAGCTAGATTGTGTGCTGAAAGTCTCAGTTTTGTTATCATTTTTCTCAATTGACTTGGTAATGATTTGGTGAGGTAGAATTGCAGTGTTACTTTATTAACCATATGTTTGTATAGATCACATTTACTCGACATATGTAATGAGTTAAACAATGTCTGAGAGGCCTGGTCATTAATTCTTTCTTTTATAATAGGCATATAAACAAAATCAGAAGGTAACTGACGTAACCATATACATTGTATATCCAAATCCAAGTTCAAATAATTTGTGCTTCACATGCAAGAGCCAATTCTGACTCGAGGGAACGTGAAGTCCACAAGTATTTCTGTGACGTAACAAAGCGGTGTGTTTTACGCCCGTCACTGGTTGTTTTGTTGTTAGTGGTCAGTGTTACGGTCAATCTGGCCGAAGGCTGAATTTTATATTTACTTTCAGACAAAGGATGGATGACATCGCAGTCAGGGTAATTTACGACAGGTTGTCGAATGTTACGTCACAAAGCGACCAAGTCAACAATTACGTGTCAACATTACGTCACCGCAGGCTCTGGCACTGCTCCGTTATTAGGGGCTTGTGGGGGTCCGAGGTCACGTGATCGCCATAGACGTGGTAGGCACATTAACGTCAATTATATGATATATAAAAAAAATCGTCGGTAACAATTAATATTCGCTGGATCGTTACATACTCTTTGAAACAAACAACTAGATTATTTATTTAAACACCATGACCCTGGTATGAATTTGCAATTCTATGCAATAATGTTGTATGATTATTATTTTTTTTTGTGATTTTTTTTCTTCTTTTCTTTTTTATTAAGTTTATCTCCGTATCAATTCAACAATTACTCCGCCACGTTCCGTTGGTGGCGTGGAATTTACAAATTATGATTTCACATACAATGTAGGTTGTCTCAGTTTAACTTGACACAACTTTTCCCTGTAGTGACCGACCACTCGTCCAGATCTATAAATAGCTCGTTTATATCGCTGGTTGATATTCCATGGGGATAACACACAAAATAAGGTACAAATTGCCACGGTCCACGATACATTTTATATACACATATATTATATAAATGTACATTTATATACACATATATTATATAAATGTACATTTATATACACATATATTATATAAATGTACATTTTATATACACATATATTATATAAATGTACATTTTATATACACATATATTATATAAATGTACATTTTATATACACATATATTATATAAATGTACAATTTATATACACATATATTATATAAATGTACATTTTATATACACATATATTATATAAATGTACATTTTATATACACATATATTATATAAATGTACATTTTATATACACATATATTATATAAATGTACATTTTATATACACATATATTATATAAATGTACATTTATATACACATATATTATATAAATGTACAATTTATATACACATATATTATATAAATGTACATTTTATATACACATATATTATATAAATGCACATTTTATATACACATATATTATATAAATGTATGGCAAGTCGTTTTAACATTTAATCCCATTTAAGTGAAAAAAACATAATGCAGATAAATGTTAACTTCCCTTAAGACAAAAAGAATTTCACTGAAGTGAAAAAGAATTATGTGCAGACATAATGCAAAATACTTGTCCCTAAAGTGAAATTCTTTTCATCTTAAGGTAAATAAACTGACCATATGTTCATAAAGTCACTCTGTCCTCCTATCCACCCCATGGTATAATGGAATGAACCCTCCCATTGGACCTGTCTCCAAACCGGTTTATAGTACCACATTTATATACCAACAACCATAATTGAAGATACTTTTTTTTAAAGTGAAACACATTTCAATATACGTTATGTTTCATTTCCATTATGTTTTCTTTCACCAAAGTGAAAAAGATTTTCCCTTAAGATGAATAAAAATTATTTCACTTAAGTGAAATAAAACATAATGCAAAAAAAGTCTTAAGGTAAAAAGTATTTCACTAAGTGAAATAAATTTGAAGCATATTTTATCTTTTACCTCCACATAGTCTCGTCAGTCGGGGTCATTTTATTGTACATTTACTTAAACGACATTGATGTGTTCAACTTCAATAAGATATTATTGTACTGTAGTGTAATCCCGGTCCCTGTGTTTTCACAGTTTTAAACTTCAATAAGATATTATTGTACTGTAGTGTAATCCCGGTCCCTGTGCTGTCAATGTTTTAAACTTCAATAAGATATTATTGTACTGTTGTTTAATCCCGGTCCCTGTGTTTTCACAGTTTTAAACTTCAATAAGATATTATTGTACTGTAGTGTAATCCCGGTCCCTGTGTTTTCACAGTTTTAAACTTCAATAAGATATTATTGTACTGTAGTTTAATCCCGGTCCCTGTGTTTTCACAGTTTTAAACTTCAATAAGATATTATTGTACTGTAGTGTAATCCCGGTCCCTGTGTTTTCACAGTTTTAAACTTCAATAAGATATTATTGTACTGTAGTGTAATCCCGGTCCCTGTGCTGTCAATGTTTTAAACTTCAATAAGATATTATTGTACTGTAGTTTAATCCCGGTCCCTGTGTTTTCACAGTTTTAAACTTCAATAAGATATTATTGTACTGTAGTTTAATCCCGGTCCCTGTGTTTTCACAGTTTTAAACTTCAATAAGATATTATTGTACTGTAGTGTAATCCCGGTCCCTGTGTTTTCACAGTTTTAAACTTCAATAAGATATTATTGTACTGTTGTTTAATCCCGGTCCCTGTGTTTTCACAGTTTTAAACTTCAATAAGGTATTATTGTACTGTAGTTTAATCCCGGTCCCTGTGTTTTCACAGTTTTAAACTTCACTAAGATATTATTGTACTGTTGTTTAATCCCGGTCCCTGTGTTTTCACAGTTTTAAACTTCAATAAGATATTATTGTATTGTTGTTTAATCCCGGTCCCTGTGCTGTCAATGTTTCAGTCTCCTGTTTTTTGGGCGCCACGTGACCTACACGAGCTCCAGGGAGATAGACTACCCGAGATTATATTGTACATTTGTATTGTTATATACGGATCCTGACTGGGTGGGATTCCTTAACTTCCGTCAATCTGCGATAAAACACTCATACATAGTAATTTGGTTTGAGACAAATTACTCCACAGAAAATCCTATTTTTACAGTTTGTTGAAGGGGAGAACTTTGAAAAAGTCTGTTTTTCTGTGTTTTGTAAAAGGGTCATAATTAACTACATATGTATATGCGAAGGAAAAAGGAACGATATTGCATTTCAAACATGTCAACAAACAAAGTAGAAAACGTCTATAGCTGACAATGGGAGTGTGTAGCTGTCCTGTTTACGACATGGCCGACCTTCCGTAAGGTACTTAACTCCTATCTGAGGAGTTTTATCTTTAACAATGGTCGCCCTGGCAGCCAGGTGAGACAGGCCAGGTGAGACAAGCCAGGTAAGACAACACACTACAATACGGATAAAGCCAGCAATGTAAACAAACCCTGAAATACGATCTGGCTGTGACGGACGATAACGTAAAAGTTGTATTTTGTGACGAATGCAGCTAAATACTGCACCGCTCAACGAAATCTACACGTGATAGGACAATTCTGTCCGAAGTTGTCACGGAGGATCCTGATAGGACACTCCAGCCGGAAGTTGTCACGGAGGATACTGATAGGACACACCAACCGGAAGTTGTCACGGAGGATCATGATAGGACACTCCAGTCGGAAGTTATGACGGAGGATCCTGATGGGACACACCAGCCGGAAGTTGTCACGGAGGATCCTGATAGGACACACCAGCCGGAAGTTGTCACGGAGGATCCTGATAGGACACACCAGCCGGAAGTTGTCACGGAGGATCATGATAGGATACTAATTAGTACTAACATTCCGAAGTCCACCACGATATACCAGGACAAAGTTTACCAATTCAATTTTATTTCACTCAGGCACACTTTATATTGTGTTGGACAGGAGGTCAATATAGAATACAATAATACAATACGATTGACAGTGAAATATACATCTTACAATAACATACACGCAATTACACTCCTCATACAATGATATACACGATATTACACTGTCCATACGTACTATCATACCTTGTAATAATAGTCAATATCCATACACTGTCCATACGTACTATCATACCTTGTAATAATAGTCAATATCCATACACTGTCCATACGTACTATCATACCTTGTTATAGTGGTCAATATCATACCTTGTTATAATAGTCAATATCCATACACTGTCCATACGTACTATCATACCTTGTTATAATAGTCAATATCCATACACTGTCCATACGTACTATCATACCTTGTTATAGTGGTCAATATCATACCTTGTTATAATAGTCAATATCCATACACTGTCCATACGTACTATCATACCTTGTTATAACAGTCAATATCCATACACTGTCCATACGTACTATCATACCTTGTTATAGTGGTCAATATCATACCTTGTTATAATAGTCAATATCCATACACTGTCCATACGTACTATCATACCTTGTTATAGTGGTCAATATCATACCTTGTTATAATAGTCAATATCCATACACTGTCCATACGTACTATCATACCTTGTTATAGTGGTCAATATCATACCTTGTTATAATAGTCAATATCCATACACTGTCCATACGTACTATCATACCTTGTTATAATAGTCAATATCCATACACTGTCCATACGTACTATCATACCTTGTTATAGTGGTCAATATCCATACACTGTCCATACGTACTATCATACCTTGTTATAGTGGTCAATATCATACCTTGTTATAATAGTCAATATCCATACACTGTCCATACGTACTATCATACCTTGTTATAACAGTCAATATCCATACACTGTCCATACGTACGATCATACCTTGTTATAATAGTCAATATCCATACACTGTCCATACGTACTATCATACCATGTAATAATAGTCAATATCCATACACTGTTCATACGTACTATCATACCTTGTTATAATAGTCAATATCCATGCACTGTCCATACGTACTATCATACCTTGTTATAGTGGTCAATATCATACCTTGTTATAACAGTCAATATCCATACACTGTCCATACGTACTATCATACCTTGTTATAATAGTCAATATCCATACACTGTCCATACATACTATCATACCTTGTTATAGTGGTCAATATCATACCTTGTTATAATAGTCAATATCCATACACTGTCCATACGTACTATCATACCTTGTTATAGTGGTCAATATCATACCTTGTTATAATAGTCAATATCCATACACTGTCCATACATACTATCATACCATGTAATAATAGTCAATATCCATACACTGTCCATACGTACTATCATACCTTGTTATAATAGTCAATATCCATACACTGTTCATACGTACTATCATACCTTGTTATAATAGTCAATATCCATACACTGTCCATACGTACTATCATACCTTGTAATAATAGTCAATATCCATACACTGTCCATACGTACTATCATACCTTGTAATAATAGTCAATATCCATACACTGTCCATACGTACTATCATACCATGTAATAATAGTCAATATCCATACACTGTCCATACGTACTATCATACCTTGTTATAGTGGTCAATATCATACCTTGTTATAATAGTCAATATCCATACACTGTCCATACGTACTATCATACCTTGTTATAGTGGTCAATATCATACCTTGTTATAATAGTCAATATCCATACACTGTCCATACGTACTATCATACCTTGTTATAATAGTCAATATCCATACACTGTCCATACATACTATCATACCTCGTTATAATAGTCAATATCCATACACTGTCCATACGTACTATCATACCTTGTTATAATAGTCAATATCCATACACTGTCCATACGTACTATCATACCTTGTTATAATAGTCAATATCCATACACTGTCCATACGTACTATCATACCTTGTTATAATGGTCAATATCATACCTTGTTATAATAGTCAATATCCATACACTGTTCATACGTACTATCATACCTTGTTATAATAGTCAATATCCATACACTGTCCATACATGCTATCATACCTTGTTATAATAGTCAATATCCATACACTGTCCATACATACTATCATACCATGTAATAATAGTCAATATCCATACGCTGTCCATACGTACTATCATACCTTGTTATAATAGTCAATATCCATACACTGTCCATACGTACTATCATACCTTGTAATAATAGTCAATATCCATACACTGTCCATACGTACTATCATACCTTGTAATAATAGTCAATATCCATACACTGTCCATACGTACTATCATACCTTGTAATAATAGTCAATATCCATACACTGTCCATACGTACTATCATACCTTGTTATAATAGTCAATATCCATACACTGTCCATACGTACTATCATACCTTGTTATAATAGTCAATATCCATACACTGTTCATACGTACTATCATACCTTGTTATAATAGTCAATATCCATACACTGTCCATACGTACTATCATACCTTGTTATAATAGTCAATATCCATACACTGTCCATACATACTATCATACCTTGTTATAATGGTCAAATCCATACACTGTCCATACGTAGTATCATACCTTGTTATAATAGTCAATATCCATACACTGTTCATACGTACTATCATACCTAGTTATTATGGTCAATATCCATACACTGTCCATATTATATCAGTGTCAGCAATTTGTATGAACATGTATCTGATTAAATAGACAGACGTCAAGTTTGTTAAAATAAATGACCTTGATCAGGTAATATTACAAATAAAATGTCTAAATCGACACTCGTTAGTGTAAATCGGAGACGATCTGTATCTGTATGTAGTGTTAAATTCAATACCGATAAAAATGTCGTTTAAACAGCTGACCTTGAAGTCACCCTACGTAAAAAAACATATATGATAATGGAGCATATGAACAAGGAACACATTCTGTCAAACCCCAGCCTGTGGTACAGTTATACTTGGTGTTATGTTATACTGGGAAGTATTTAGTGTGAGGTTCGTCCTGAACGGTCACTCTCTCTCTAACCACACATTTATCACACACACGTACGTATGCCGACACACGGAGA
The DNA here is from genome assembly GCF_902652985.1 of Pecten maximus. Taxonomy (NCBI): domain Eukaryota; kingdom Metazoa; phylum Mollusca; class Bivalvia; order Pectinida; family Pectinidae; genus Pecten; species Pecten maximus. The sequence continues at coordinate 161,553 of NC_047027.1, read as the reverse complement.
TGACAGCCACATTTAAATGTATGTAGATTTCCCTCACGGACGTAAAATTAACCTTGTACAGTACCGAATGTCGTCGGGACATTAAGACAAATGTTCCGCTCAATGTCACGTGTCACGTGTCTGCCTGACACGCGGTGAGGGGGAGGAGTGTTCTAGGTGTAAATGACGACTACTTTATCATAAAATTGTTAGAAACTATAAAATAATTAACATGTATCCATTGGATATATTTAATTAGTGTCCTGGGTCGGTATCAATACTGACGTAGGAGATATTTAATGGGTCGGTATCAATACTGACATCGGAGATATTTAATGGGTCGGTATCAATACTGACGTAGGAGATATTTAATGGGTCGGTATCAATACTGACATTGGAGATATTTAATGGGTCGGTATCAATACAGACAATGGAGATATTTAATGGGTCGGTATTAATACTGACGTAGGAGATATTTAATGGGTCGGTATCAATACTGACGTAGGAGATATTTAATAGGACGGTATCAATACTGATATTGGAGATATTTAATGGGTCGGTATCAATACTGATATTGGAGATATTTAATGGGTCGGTATCAATACTGACATCTGAGATATTTAACGGGTCGGTATCAATACTGACATAGGAGATATTTAATGGGTCGGTATCAATACTGACGTAGGAGATATTTAATGGGTCGGTATCAATACTGACATTGGAGATATTTAATGGGTCGGTATCAATACTGACATAGGAGATATTTAATGGGTCGGTATCAATACTGACAATGGAGATATTAAATAGGTCGGTATCAATACTGACGTTGGAGATATTTAATGGGTCGGTATCAATACTGACGTTGGAGATATTTAATAGGTCGGTATCAATACTGACGTAGGAGATATTAAATAGGACGGTATCAATACTGATATTGGAGATATTTAATGGGTCGGTATCAATACTGACAATGGAGATATTTAATGGGTCGGTATTAATACTGACGTAGGAGATATTTAATAGGTCGGTATCAATACTGACGTAGGAGATATTTAATAGGACGGTATCAATACTGATATTGGAGATATTTAATGGGTCGGTATCAATACTGATATTGGAGATATTTAATGGGTCGGTATCAATACTGACATCTGAGATATTTAACGGGTCGGTATCAATACTGACATAGGAGATATTTAATGGGTCGGTATCAATACTGACGTAGGAGATATTTAATGGGTCGGTATCAATACTGACATTGGAGATATTTAATGGGTCGGTATCAATACTGACATAGGAGATATTTAATGGGTCGGTATCAATACTGACAATGGAGATATTAAATAGGTCGGTATCAATACTGACGTTGGAGATATTTAATGGGTCGGTATCAATACTGACGTTGGAGATATTTAATAGGTCGGTATCAATACTGACGTAGGAGATATTTAATAGGACGGTATCAATACTGATATTGGAGATATTTAATGGGTCGGTATCAATACTGATATTGGAGATATTTAATGGGTCGGTATCAATACTGACATCTGAGATATTTAACGGGTCGGTATCAATACTGACATTGGAGATATTTAATGGGTCGGTATCAATACTGACATTGGAGATATTTAATGGGTCGGTATCAATACTGACGTTGGAGATATTTAATGGGTCGGTATCAATACTGACATAGGAGATATTTAATGGGTCGGTATCAATACTGACATTGGAGATATTTAATGGGTCGGTATCAATACTGACATAGGAGATATTTAATGGGTCGGTATCAATACTGACGTAGGAGATATTTAATGGGTCGGTATCAATACTGACATTGGAGATATTTAATGGGTCGGTATCAATACTGACATTGGAGATATTTAATGGGTCGGTATCAATACTAACGTAGGAGATATTTAATGGGTCGGTATCAATACTGACATTGGAGATATTTAATGGGTCGGTATCAATACTGACATTGGAGATATTTAATGGGTCGGTATCAATACTGACATTGGAGATATTTAATGGGTCGGTATCAATACTGACATTGGAGATATTTAATGGGTCGGTATCAATACTGACGTAGGAGATATTTAATGGGTCGGTATCAATACTGACGTAGGAGATATTTAATGGGTCGGTATCAATACTGACGTAGGAGATATTTAATGGGTCGGTATCAATACAGACAATGGAGATATTTAACGGGTCGGTATCAATACTGACAATGGAGATATTTAACGGGTCGGTATCAATACTGACATTGGAGATATTTAATGGGTCGGTATCAATACTGACATAGGAGATATCTAATGGGTCGGTATCAATACTGACGTAGGAGATATTTAATAGGTCGGTATCAATACTGACATTGGAGATATTTAATGGGTCGGTATCAATACTGACGTAGGAGATATTTAATGGGTCGGTATCAATACTGATATTGGAGATATTTAATGGGTCGGTATCAATACTGACGTTGGAGATATTTAATGGGTCGGTATCAATACTGACGTTGGAGATATTTAATGGGTCGGTATCAATACTGACGTTGGAGATATTTAATGGGTCGGTATCAATACTGACGTTGGAGATATTTAATGGGTCGGTATCAATACTGATATTGGAGATATTTAATGGGCCGGTATCAATACTGACATCGGAGATATTTAATGGGTTGGTATCAATACAGACAATGGAGATATTTAATGGGTCGGTATCAATACTGACATTGGAGATATTTAATGGGTCGGTATCAATACTGATATTGGAGATATTTAATGGGTCGGTATCAATACTGACGTTGGAGATATTTAATGGGTCGGTATCAATACTGACGTAGGAGATATTTAATAGGTCGGTATCAATACTGACGTAGGAGATATTTAATAGGTCGGTATCAATACTGACGTAGGAGATATTTAATGGGTCGGTATCAATACTGACAATGGAGATATTAAATAGGTCGGTATCAATACTGACGTAGGAGATATTTAATGGGTCGGTATCAATACTGACGTTGGAGATATTTAATAGGTCGGTATCAATACTGACGTAGGAGATATTTAATGGGTCGGTATCAATACTGACGTTGGAGATATTTAATGGGTCGGTATCAATACTGACGTAGGAGATATTTAATAGGTCGGTATCAATACTGACGTTGGAGATATTTAATGGGTCGATATCAATACTGACGTAGGAGATATTTAATGGGTCGGTATCAATACTGATATTGGAGATATTTAATGGGTCGGTATCAATACTGACGTTGGAGATATTTAATGGGTCGGTATCAATACTGACGTTGGAGATATTTAATGGGTCGGTATCAATACTGACGTAGGAGATATTTAATGGGTCGGTATCAATACTGACATTGGAGATATTTAATGGGTCGGTATCAATACTGACGTTGGAGATATTTAATGGGTCGGTATCAATACAGACAATGGAGATATTTAATGGGTCGGTATCAATACTGACATTGGAGATATTTAATGGGTCGGTATCAATACTGACGTAGGAGATATTTAATGGGTCGGTATCAATACTGACGTAGGAGATATTTAATAGGTCGGTATCAATACTGACATTAGAGATATTTAATGGGTCGGTATCAATACTGACATCGGAGATATTTAATAGGTCGGTATCAATACTGACGTTGGAGATATTTAATGGGTCGGTATCAATACTGACGTAGGAGATATTTAATAGGTCGGTATCAATACTGATATTGGAGATATTTAATAGGTCGGTATCAATACAGACGTTGGAGATATTTAATGGGTCGGTATCAATACTGACATTGGGGTTATTTATAAGGTCGGTATCAATACTGACATTGGGGTTATTTATAAGGTCGGTATCAATACTGACGTAGGAGATATTTAATGGGTCGGTATCAATACTGACGTTGGAGATATTTAATGGGTCGGTATCAATACTGACGTAGGAGATATTTAATGGGTCGGTATCAATACTGACGTTGGAGATATTTAATGGGTCGGTATCAATACTGACGTAGGAGATATTTAATAGGTCGGTATCAATACTGATATTGGAGATATTTAATAGGTCGGTATCAATACAGACGTTGGAGATATTTAATGGGTCGGTATCAATACTGACATTGGGGTTATTTATAAGGTCGGTATCAATACTGACATTGGGGTTATTTATAAGGTCGGTATCAATACTGACGTAGGAGATATTTAATGGGTCGGTATCAATACTGACGTTGGAGATATTTAATGGGTCGGTATCAATACTGACGTAGGAGATATTTAATGGGTCGGTATCAATACTGACGCTGGAGATATTTAATGGGTCGGTATCAATACTGACATTGGAGATATTTAATGGGTCGGTATCAATACTGACGTTGGAGATATTTAATGGGTCGGTATCAATACTGACGTAGGAGATATTTAATAGGACGGTATCAATACTGATATTGGAGATATTTAATGGGTCGGTATCAATACTGATATTGGAGATATTTAATGGGTCGGTATCAATACTGACATTGGAGATATTTAATGGGTCGGTATCAATACTGACGTTGGAGATATTTAATGGGTCGGTATCAATACTGATATTGGAGATATTTAATAGGTCGGTATCAATACTGATATTGGAGATATTTAATGGGTCGGTATCAATACTGACGTAGGAGATATTTAATGGGTCGGTATCAATACTGACGCTGGAGATATTTAATGGGTCGGTATCAATACTGATCTAGGAGATATTTAATGGGTCGGTATCAATACTGACGTTGGAGATATTTAATTAGAGAGGGTCCTGAGTCAGTATTATAACGGACATTTGAGGATATACTCTGTATGTGACGTACGCCGCGGATTTAAATTGACATTAACGTCCTATGTGACCACACATTGTTGTCAGTTTTACCCTCTATATATAGCATGTTTAGAAATTGACACTTCTGTTTCAATTAGGATATAACAAAATAACTTTCTCGTTAATTATAACAGCGATGTCTATAGAGGGAGCTGATTGTATAATTATAACGGTGATGTCAGAATTATTAGAACTGTTGGAACCTACGTAAGTAAAACAGCCCGTGTCAAGATATCGCCGTCAGAGGTGAAGTGTACAGATGTTGTGTCACAGTATGATGCTCAGATCGACAGCGTCTACACAGACGGGATTCATTAAGTCACGTGCATTACACGTGCACAGATAAACTCTACGTCCGTTTGTACTCTCTAAACCTGTATATGTACGAGTCCTATCTTACTGAATCACGAATCAAACCCCGTATTTTACTATCCATGTTATTATACTGATGTCTGTAATGTGGTGTACGTCCTACTGGGGAATAGATCACTATAGGTTAATAATCACACGCTCCTCACCCCGGGGGTGGGGCTCTTATATATCACTGTTTCCTGGACAGAGCGGCATAGGATGGGGTGGGGGTAGGGGGTGTTCTAATACAATGTCACCTAGCCCGAGGGTGGAGTTCATGTAGTGTCACCTAGCCCGAGGGTGGAGTTCATGTAGTGTCACCTAGCCCGAGGGTGGAGTTCATGTAGTGTCACCTAGCCCGAGGGTGGAGTTCTTACATGTAGTGATCCTTAGACAGGGTTGTTATATTTTACTTTCTCCAAATTTCTTTATAAATGTTCCTCAGCCCGATGGGTGGGTTTTATATAATAATTCTTAGCCCGATGGGTGGGGTTTATATAGTATTCCTTGGTCCGATGGGTGGGTTTTTATCAAATGTTTCCTGGCCCGATGGGTGGGGTTTATATAATGTTCCTTGGTCCGATGGGTGGGGTTTTATATAGTATTCCTTGGTCCGATGGGTGGGGTTTTATATAGTATTCCCTGGCCCGATGGGTGGGGTTTATATAGTATTCCCTGATCCCGATGGGTGGGGTTTTGTATTATGTTCCTCAGCCCGATGGGTGGGGTTTATATAATGTTCCTCAGCCCGATGGGTGGGGTTTATATAATGTTCCTCAGCCCGATGGGTGGGGTTTTGTATTACGTTCCCTGGCCCGATGGGTGGGGTTTATATAGTATTCCTTGGTCCGATGGGTGGGGTTTATATAATGTTCCTGATCCCGATGGGTGGGGTTTTATATAATGTTCCCTGGTCCGATGGGTGGGGTTTATAAAATGTTCCTCAGCCCGATGGGTGGGGTTTATATAATGTTCCTCAGCCCGATGGGTGGGGTTTTGTATTATGTTCCCTGGCCCGATGGGTGGGGTTTATATAATGTTCCTCAGCCCGATGGGTGGGGTTTATATAATGTTCCTCAGCCCGATGGGTGGGGTTTTGTATTATGTTCCCTGGCCCGATGGGTGGGGTTTATATATTATTCCCTGGTCCGATGGGTGGGGTTTATATAGTATTCCCTGATCCCGATGGGTGGGGTTCCTGGCCCGATGGGTGGGGTTTATATAGTATTCCTTGGTCCGATGGGTGGGGTTTATATAATGTTCCCTGGCCCGATGGGTGGGGTTTTATAAAATGTTCCCTGGCCCGATGGGTGGGGTTTATATAGTATTCCTTGGTCCGATGGGTGGGGTTTTATAAAATGTTCCCTGGCCCGATGGGTGGGGTTTATATAATGTTCCCTGGCCCGATGGGTGGGGTTTTGTATTATGTTCCCTGGCCCGATGGGTGGGGTTTATATAATGTTCCTTGGTCCGATAGGTGGGGTTTTATGTAATGTTCTTTAGTCCTATTAGACAGATAATTCAGCGTTCTATATTTAGATTATGCGGCCACACGCGAGGTATTATTTATTACCTAAGTGATGTTGGTTACCCAGCTCGTTTGTTAACAACTGTACGAGGTCAATATAATAGTTCTATAATCCCGTTTATCTTAAGTAACGTTACTGGAAATATTTTAAATATGGAGATTTTTATAACGGATTGACCCATGGCTGGTCAAAACAGCTGATCGTTTAAAAATAAAACCTCGATAAATATGCTCTCCGAGCGTTAGGTCGAGAGGAGTTACGTCCCTTGTCTCGTTACTCGCCTGCTATCTCGTGGTAGATACGACACGATCAGATACTAGTGAGACGCTCGTCGTTAATAATGTTTGATATTTGCAACATATTTTTAAATGATATCAATTGCCAAGCTAATTTTGTCAAAACATTGACGATTTTTCTTCAAAGATTAAAGATAAAATAGCACATTTCTCGATCTGTACATCTAAGTAGTCAGAGAGAGAATTCAATTTGAGGTGGCGGTTGGAGGTGATTTTTTATTTCGCCAAAATATAGAGATTTTAGCGTCTCTTAAGAAAAGAAGTTGTCATGATTGAAATGTTGTAACCTCCTGTCGTGATAAGTGACATATTACATATTAAAGTAACCATGGAAATAAAAAATACAACAGACTATAGGCCTACCGTGATTGTTCGTTCTAACCAAGTGGAGTTATCTGCCAAATGATTCTACCTTTCTACAGTGTCTGTATCAAACCGACGTGAATGTCTGTATCAAACCGACGTGAATGTCTGTATCAAACCGACGTGAATGTCTGTATCAAACCGACGTGAATGTCTGTATCAAACCGACGTGAATGTCTGTATCAAACCGACGTGAATGTCTGTATGACTGTTATATAAATGTTTATCTATATGACTGTTATATAAATGTTTATCTGTGTGACTGTTTTATAAATGTTTATCTGTGTGACTGTTATATAAATGTTTATCGGGACCGCGGAGGCCGAGTGGTTAAGGTGTCCCGACACTTTATCACTAGCCCTCCACCTCTAGGTTGCGAGTTCGAAACCTACGTGGGACAGTTGCCAGGTACTGACCGCAGGCCGGTGGTTTTTCTCCGGGTACTCTGGCTTTCCTCCACCTCCAAAACCTGGCACGTCCTTAAATGACCCTGGCTGTTAATGGGACGTTAAACAAAAACAAACCAAAGTTTATCTGTGTGACTGTTATATAAATGTTTATCTGTGTGACTGTTATATAAATGTTTATCTGTGTGACTGTGATATAAATGTTTATCTGTGTGACTGTTATATAAATGTTTATCTGTGTGACTGTTATATAAATGTTTATCTGTGTGACTGTGATATAAATGTTTATCTGTGTGACTGTTATATAAATGTTTATCTGTGTGACTGTTATATAAATGTTTATCTGTGTGGCTGTTATATAAATGTTTATCTGTGTGACTGTTATATAAATGTTTATCTGTGTGACTGTTACATAAATGTTTATCTGTGTGACTGTTATATAAATGTTTATCTGTGTGACTGTTATATAAATGTTTATCTGTGTGACTGTTATATAAATGTTTATCTGTGTGACTGTGATATAAATGTTTATCTGTGTGACTGTTATATAAATGTTTATCTGTGTGACTGTGATATAAATGTTTATCTGTGTGACTGTTATATAAATGTTTATCTGTGTGACTGTTATATAAATGTTTATCTGTGTGACTGTTATATAAATGTTTATCTGTGTGACTGTTATATAAATGTTTATCTGTGTGACTGTTATATAAATGTTTATCTGTGTGACTGTTATATAAATGTTTATCTGTGTGACTGTTATATAAATGTTTATCTATATGACTGTTATATAAATGTTTATCTATATGACTGTTATATAAATGTTTATCTGTGTGACTGTTATATAAATGTTTATCTGTGTGACTGTTATATAAATGTTTATCTGTGTGACTGTTATATAAATGTTTATCTATATGACTGTTATATAAATGTTTATCTGTGTGACTGTTATATAAATGTTTATCTGTATGACTGTTTTATAAATGAGTCTTTTAAATGCATTTCTTTATTTTTTTTATCTTTTAGTGCTAAAAGATACGATGAAAACCTGGAACGCTTACCTTAGTTTGATATTTTCCCTCTCGTCACTACAGATATGGATTTATAAGAAGTTTTTGCGGTGCCCTCAATTGCATGATCTTTATATGTTATAAGTTCGTTTTTCCACTTTTCTCATCTTTCCTCTAAACTATCTGTTATTCATTTTTATCTGTTATTCATTTTTACAGGAATGTTGATATTATGTTCTTCTTGAGAAATATCATAACACCTTTGTATGCTCACTCTCATAAATATTGACAGTAGTCCTACAAATATAATGTACCTTAGTTAATTCCAGTTGTATAAATATAATATACCTTATATAATTCCCATGTTATATATATATAATGTACCTTATATAATTCCAGTTATATATATATAATGTACCTTATATAATTCCAGTTGTATATATATAATGTACCTTATATAATTCCCATGTTATATATATATAATGTACCTTATATAATTCCAGTTGTATATATATAATGTACCTTATATAATTCCAGTTATATATATATAATGTACCTTATTTAATTCCAGTTGTATATATATATAATGTACCTTATATAATTCCAGTTATATATATATAATGTACCTTATATAATTCCAGTTATATATATATAATGTACCTTATTTAATTCCAGTTGTATATATATAATGTACCTTATATAATTCCAGTTGTATATATATAATGTACCTTATATAATTCCAGTTATATATATATAATGTACCTTATATAATTCCAGTTATATATATATAATGTACCTTATATAATTCCAGTTGTATATATATAATGTACCTTATATAATTCCAGTTGTATATATATAATGTACCTTATATAATTCCAGTTATATATATATAATCGTCGGTATTCTGTATTCTCTGCCCACGATATACTTTTAACACACGATAGTTTTGTTTGTTTTGATAGTTTTGTTTGTTTTGATTGTTTTGTTTGATTTCAACCATCAAAGTCTATAATTCGTAACATACAGGATCAATACTCACATCTAGTGTCGATTTTACAGGTATTATAAGTACCTGTTAAATTTCTAAAGTGAAAAATCCCATACTTCACATGTAAAGAAATAATATGTGAATTTCAAACATCAAATTGTAAAATTTATATAGTGAATATTGTAAAAATATTAAAGTGATATATTGTAAAAATATTAAAGTGATAAATTTAAAACATAAAGTACTACTGTATGGTTAAATATACCATCCTGTATTGAACGAACGTTTCATGCAGTGTACACTACAAACTTTGTCTCAATGTATGTTTCACTATTCTGTACAGAATATTATATATTGTATTATGATGTTGTTGTTGACCTCTTGTCGCACACAATAGTGTACCCCCCCCCCCCCCCCCCTCCCCACCACGCTCTACTTGTTGTTTTTAATTTCAAATTAGTGTCTATCACTTAACATAACGTTTCTATATTTAACTGTACTCACGTTGTTTTTCTGTCTGTACAATATCGCTGGGTTAATTTACCGCTGACATACTTTGATATACAAATGTATTTTGATAAAGTACCAAGTGTGTGTATCTCCCAGAGGACTGACATCTGCAGTAAACCATGACTTGTCCCTTTCTGGCTGTCGCGGAGTAAAGGCCGCCTGGCCGGACCATCATCATCTTCTCTAGCCAAGGCTTCTGATTACGTCTGGCCGGACCATCATCATCTTCTCTAGCCAAGGCTTCTGATTACGTTATACTCCACATCCTGGCCGGACCCGGTTGAGGAAATCTTGGAGTATTTATTAGGAAAATCACAGAATTTATTTATTTATTTTACAAACATTGCAAAACAAGTTAAGAAAAAAAAAGATTAGCGCATGAGAGGTCCGTCAGGGGAGAGAGTATCCCCTCACGGTCGACCAGGTGATCCCGTACCCGCCCGATAAGTCAGTGTATCACGACCACCTCAATTCATAGGCCTACGGGAGATAATCCCGGCCGCGACAGTGACTCACCTGTCCAATTCACAGGTAAACATCATCTGCGCATGTCCAAAGGTGTGCGTCCATGTTTGAAAGCAAAGGAAGAAATTTTAGTTATGTGCTGAGCAGGACACACTGTTTACAATGAGGATTCTACTGCTGTTGGTGGTGTTACCGGCCGGTATGTTTGTTGAAATAACTTCAAAATGTGACACCATACTTATTGTTTAATTACAGGTAAATTGTAAAATACAGACGAGTACAGATGTACAGGCGTATGACTCAGGTATTTCCGGAAATGGATTTCGTTGGTATAGTTCACGGAATGTATGGAATATAACATACTCTGTGTCAAATTAGATGTCAGTTTAGGTTTTCTGATAGCGTCATCTATATATAATTCAATTTGGTGACGAATCTGTCAACAGACAGTTTTAACTCGAACAGCTGTAGAGATTATAACTCGATAATATAGGATATTATGGTGTAACACTGAGTAACCAACCCCGGGTATTATAACTTTTCTTCATTCTCAAATAGTCAGATCTACTGACAACTATTTACTTTAGTCATTGTCGTGTATAATCCCCTCCATACCCCCCATGTTTACCTGTCATATATAATGTCCCCACCCCTCTATACCCCCCATGTTTATCTGTCGTGTATAATGTCCCCACCCCTCTATACCCCCATGTTTACCTGTCATATATAATGTCCCCACCCCTCTATACCCCCATGTTTACCTGTCATGTATAATGTCCCCACCCCTCTATACCCCCATGTTTACCTGTCATGTATAATGTCCCCACCCCTCTGTACCCCCATGTTTATCTGTCATGTATAATGTCCCCACCCCTCTATACCCCCATGTTTACCTGTCATGTATAATGTCCCCACCCCTCTATACCCCCATGTTTATCTGTCATTTATAATGTCCCCACCCCTCTATACCCCCATGTTTATCTGTCATGTATAATGTCCCCACCCCTCTATACCCCCATGTTTATTTGTCGTGTATAATGTCCCCACCCCTCTATACCCCCCATGTTTATCTGTCATGTATAATGTCCCCACCCCTCTATACCCCCATGTTTATCTGTCATGTATAATGTCCCCACCCCTCTATACCCCCATGTTTATCTGTCGTGTATAATGTCCCCACCCCTCTATACCCCCCATGTTTACCTGTCATGTATAATGTCGCCACCCTCTATACCCCCATGTTTATCTGTCATGTATAATGTCCCCACCCCTCTATACCCCCCATGTTTATCTGTCATGTATAATGTCCCCACCCCTCTATACCCCCCATGTTTATCTGTCATGTATAATGTCCCCACCCCTCTATACCCCCATGTTTATCTGTCGTGTATAATGTCCCCACCCCTCTATACCCCCCATGTTTACCTGTCATGTATAATGTCCCCACCCCTCTATACCCCCCCATGTTTATCTGTCATGTATAATGTCCCCACCCCTCTATACCCCCCATGTTTATCTGTCATGTATAATGTCCCCACCCCTCTATACCCCCCATGTTTATCTGTCATGTATAATGTCCCCACCCCTCTATACCCCCATGTTTATCTGTCATGTATAATGTCCCCACCCCTCTATACCCCCATGTTTACCTGTCATGTATAATGTCCCCACCCCTCTATACCCCATGTTTATCTGTCATGTATAATGTCCCCACCCCTCTATACCCCCATGTTTACCTGTCATATATAATGTCCCCACCCCTCTGTACCCCCATGTTTATCTGTCATGTATAATGTCCCCACCCCTCTATACCCCCATGTTTATCTGTCATGTATAATGTCCCCACCCCTCTATACCCCCATGTTTACCTGTCGTGTATAATGTCCCCACCCCTCTATACCCCCATGTTTATCTGTCGTGTATAATGTCCCCACCCCTCTATACCCCCCATGTTTACCTGTCATGTATAATGTCGCCACCCTCTATACCCCCATGTTTATCTGTCATGTATAATGTCCCCACCCCTCTATACCCCCATGTTTACCTGTCATATATAATGTCCCCACCCCTCTATACCCCCCCATGTTTATCTGTCATGTATAATGTCCCCACCCCTCTATACCCCCCATGTTTATCTGTCATGTATAATGTCCCCACCCCTCTATACCCCCCATGTTTATCTGTCATGTATAATGTCCCCACCCCTCTATACCCCCATGTTTATCTGTCATGTATAATGTCCCCACCCCTCTATACCCCCCATGTTTATCTGTCATGTATAATGTCCCCACCCCTCTATACCCCCATGTTTATCTGTCATGTATAATGTCCCCACCCCTCTATACCCCCATGTTTATCTGTCATGTATAATGTCCCCACCCCTCTATACCCCCATGTTTATCTGTCATGTATAATGTCCCCACCCCTCTATACCCCCATGTTTACCTGTCGTGTATAATGTCCCCACCCCTCTATACCCCCATGTTTATCTGTCGTGTATAATGTCCCCACCCCTCTATACCCCCCATGTTTACCTGTCATGTATAATGTCGCCACCCTCTATACCCCCATGTTTATCTGTCATGTATAATGTCCCCACCCCTCTATACCCCCCATGTTTATCTGTCATGTATAATGTCCCCACCCCTCTATACCCCCCATGTTTATCTGTCATGTATAATGTCCCCACCCCTCTATACCCCCATGTTTATCTGTCGTGTATAATGTCCCCACCCCTCTATACCCCCCATGTTTACCTGTCATGTATAATGTCCCCACCCCTCTATACCCCCCCATGTTTATCTGTCATGTATAATGTCCCCACCCCTCTATACCCCCCATGTTTATCTGTCATGTATAATGTCCCCACCCCTCTATACCCCCCATGTTTATCTGTCATGTATAATGTCCCCACCCCTCTATACCCCCATGTTTATCTGTCATGTATAATGTCCCCACCCCTCTATACCCCCATGTTTACCTGTCATGTATAATGTCCCCACCCCTCTATACCCCATGTTTATCTGTCATGTATAATGTCCCCACCCCTCTATACCCCCATGTTTACCTGTCATATATAATGTCCCCACCCCTTTGTACCCCCATGTTTATCTGTCATGTATAATGTCCCCACCCCTCTATACCCCCATGTTTATCTGTCATGTATAATGTCCCCACCCCTCTATACCCCCATGTTTACCTGTCGTGTATAATGTCCCCACCCCTCTATACCCCCATGTTTATCTGTCGTGTATAATGTCCCCACCCCTCTATACCCCCCATGTTTACCTGTCATGTATAATGTCCCCACCCCTCTATACCCCCATGTTTATCTGTCATGTATAATGTCCCCACCCCTCTATACCCCCATGTTTACCTGTCATATATAATGTCCCCACCCCTCTATACCCCCCCATGTTTATCTGTCATGTATAATGTCCCCACCCCTCTATACCCCCCATGTTTATCTGTCATGTATAATGTCCCCACCCTCTATACCCCCATGTTTATCTGTCATATATAATGTCCCCACCCCTCTATACCCCCCATGTTTATCTGTCATGTATAATGTCCCCACCCCTCTATACCCCCCCATGTTTATCTGTCATGTATAATGTCCCCACCCCTCTATACCCCCATGTTTATCTGTCATGTATAATGTCCCCACCCCTCTATACCCCCATGTTTACCTGTCATGTATAATGTCCCCACCCCTCTATACCCCATGTTTATCTGTCATGTATAATGTCCCCACCCCTCTATACCCCCATGTTTACCTGTCGTGTATAATGTCCCCACCCCTCTATACCCCCATGTTTATATGTCGTGTATAATGTCCCCACCCCTCTATACCCCCATGTTTATCTGTCATGTATAATGTCCCCACCCCTCTATACCCCCATGTTTACCTGTCATGTATAATGTCCCCACCCCTCTATACCCCCATGTTTACCTATCATGTATAATGTCCTCACCCCTCTACACCCCCATGTTTACCTGTCATGTATAATGTCCCCACCCCTCTATACCCCCATGTTTATCTGTCATATATAATGTCCCCACCCCTCTATACCCCCATGTTTATCTGTCATGTATAATGTCCCCACCCCTCTATACCCCCCATGTTTATCTGTCATGTATAATGTCCCCACCCCTCTATACCCCCATGTTTACCTGTCATGTATAATATCCCTACCCCTCTATACCCCCCATGTTTATCTGTCATATATAATGTCCCCACCCCTCTATACCCCCATGTTTACCTGTCATGTATAATGTCCCTACCCCTCTATACCCCCCATGTTTACCTGTCATATATAATGTCCCCACCCCTCTATACCCCCATGTTTATCTGTCATATATAATGTCCCCACCCCTCTATACCCCCATGTTTATCTGTCATATATAATGTCCCCACCCCTCTATACCCCCATGTTTATCTGTCATATAATGTCCCCACCCCTCTATACCCCCATGTTTACCTGTCATGTATAATGTCCCCACCCCTCTATACCCCCATGTTTACCTGTCATGTATAATGTCCCTACCCCTCTATACCCCCCATGTTTACCTGTCATATATAATGTCCCCACCCCTCTATACCCCCATGTTTACCTGTCATGTATAATGTCCCCACCCCTCTATACCCCCATGTTTATCTGTCATGTATAATGTCCCCACCCCTCTATACCCCCCATGTTTACCTGTCATATATAATGTCCCCACCCTCTATACCCCCCCATGTTTACCTGTCGTGTATAATGTCCCCACCCTCTATACCCCCATGTTTATCTGTCGTGTATAATGTCCCCACCCCTCTATACCCCCCATGTTTACCTGTCGTGTATAATGTCCCCACCCCTCTATACCCCCCATGTTTACCTGTCATGTATAATGTCCCCACCCCTCTATACCCCCCATGTTTACCTGTCATGTATAATCCCCGGCCTTTATACCCCCATGTTTATCTGTCATGTATAATGTCCCCACCCCTCTATACCCCCATGTTTATCTGTCATATATAATGTCCCCACCCTCTATAGCCCCCATGTTTATCTGTCATATATAATGTCCCCACCCTCTATACCCCCCATGTTTATCTGTCATATATAATGTCCTCACCCTCTATACCCCCATGTTTACCTGTCATATATAATGTCCCCACCCCTCTATACCCCCCATGTTTACCTGTCATATATAATGTCCCCACCCCTCTATACCCCCCCATGTTTATCTGTCATATATAATGTCCCCACCCTCTATACCCCCCATGTTTACCTGTCATGTATAATGTCCCCACCCCTCTATACCCCCCATGTTTACCTGTCATATATAATGTCCCCACCCCTCTATACCCCCATGTTTATCTGTCATATATAATGTCCCCACCCCTCTATACCCCCATGTTTATCTGTCATGTATAATGTCCCTACCCCTCTATACCCCCATGTTTATCTGTCATGTATAATGTCCCCACCCCTCTATACCCCCCATGTTTATCTGTCATGTATAATGTCCCCACCCCTCTATACCCCCATGTTTATTTGTCGTGTATAATGTCCCCACCCCTCTATACCCCCATGTTTATCTGTCATATATAATGTCCCCACCCCTCTATACCCCCATGTTTATCTGTCATATATAATGTCCCCACCCCTCTATACCCCCATGTTTACCTGTCATATATAATGTCCCCACCCCTCTATACCCCCATGTTTATCTGTCATATATAATGTCCCCACCCCTCTATACCCCCCATGTTTACCTGTCGTGTATAATGTCCCCACCCCTCTATACCCCCCATGTTTACCTGTCATGTATAATCCCCGGCCTCTATACCCCCATGTTTATCTGTCGTGTATAATGTCCCCACCCCTCTATACCCCCCATGTTTACCTGTCATATATAATGTCCCCACCCCTCTATACCCCCATGTTTATCTGTCATGTATAATGTCCCCACCCCTCTATACCCCCATGTTTATCTGTCATATATAATGTCCCCACCCCTCTATACCCCCATGTTTACCTGTCATGTATAATGTCCCCACCCCTAAGTCCCCACAATAAGCTTTGGCATGAAAGAGTCGCGACGAATCAGACAATTTTAATTTCAGGCCAGGTGTGTGATGAACAGATGTTGATCTAGACTTCATCAATATGATTTTATTATGTATTCTGTCATTTTCTCTTCCTATTCCATTTCTTTCTCTTTTCTGGATGGTAGACCATAACTCCTTAGATGGTAAGTGGATATATGTATTATGTTATAACCGATGTATGACCACACCTTTTGATTATGGATGACCTAAATATTTTGTCAGCAAACTGTCAGGGACTGGGGGAACACGTTAAGAGAAAGGATATTTTCTCATATCTGAGAGCAAAAGATTATAATATATATTGTCTACAAGATACCCATTTTACAGCAGAAAAAGATAATTTGATTCGCAGCGAGTGGGGATATGAATGTTACTTTAATTCTTTTAAATCAAATGCTAGAGGAGTTGCAATTTTATTTAATAATAATTTTGAATTTAAAATTAAAAAAACAAAATCGGACTCAACTGGTAACTTTTTAGCAATTAACCTAGAAATTAGAAATATGGAATTTACTCTGATTACTGTCTATGGCCCTAATTCAGACAATCCTAATTTTTTTAACCTTATTGATGATACTATAGATATTTTCAGTAATAATAGAATAATAATATGTGGTGATTTTAATCTAGTTTTAAATCCTGATAAAGATTATGATAAGAGTTACAGAAACATAAACAATTCAAAAGCCAGAGAGAAGATCTTAGAAATAATTGAAAACCACAACCTAGTCGATATATATAGAGAACAGCATCCTGATAGCATTAGATATACATGGAGAAAGCCAAATCCATTAAAACAGTCTAGATTAGACTTTTTCCTAATTTCAGAAAATATTTCGTCGTTAGTAATAAATTCTTCCATAGAAACAGGATATAGATCAGACCATTCATTCCCCAAAATTTGTATGCAACTTCATGAATTTAAGAGAGGTAAAGGACTGTGGAAATTTAACAATTCGTTACTTAGTGATGTAGAATATATAGATGTTGTTGATAATATTATCCTAGAAACTAAAAAACAATATTGCTTACCTATGTATAATATAGACAATTTAGAAAATATTCCAAATTCAGAAATACAATTTAATATCGATGACCAACTATTTCTTGAGACACTTCTGATGAATATAAGGGGAAAAACAATATCTCATGCTGCTTATAGGAAAAGATCACAAAATTTAACAGAAATTAATCTTCAAAAATCAATAGAAGAATTAGAAAGTCAAAGTGTTTTAAATACAATAGAAATTGATAAAAAGAAAAAAGAATTAGAAGAAATCAGAACGAAAAAGATAAAAGGCAGCATTATTAGATCTAGGGCAAAGTGGGAAGAAGAAGGGGAGAAACCAACTAATTACTTTTTCAGTTTGGAAAATAGAAACTTTACATCAAAAATAGTTCCAAAAATTCAGTTAGAAGATGGCACCTTAATTACAAAACAAGAAGAAATTCTAGATAAAATCCAATGCTTTTATGAAAATTTATATAATTCAGATGATACTTTAACTGATATAACTCTTGATTCTCTTATTGATTTCGAAAACATCCCAAAACTAAATATGTATGAATCTGATAAATTAGAAGGACTTATTACTATTGAGGAAGCATATAAGACATTAAGCAATATGAAAAATAATAAAAGTCCTGGCTCTGATGGCTATACCGTTGAATTTTTTAAATATTTTTGGGAACAACTTGGGTATTTCATTGTCCGTTCACTAAATTATGGGTACATGAAAGGAGAATTATCTGTAACACAACGCCACGGTGTAATAATTTGTATTCCAAAAAAAGATAAACCACGTCAATATATCAAAAACTGGAGACCTATAACTTTATTAAATATTATATATAAAATTGGATCAGGGGTTATTGCAAATAGAATAAAATCAGTTTTGGACATAATTGTTAACAAAGATCAATCAGGTTTTATAGCAGGTCGATACATTGGGGAAAACACTAGACTTTTATATGACATTATGAATTATACTGAAGAAAATGATATTCCGGGGATGGTTTTAATGATAGATTTTGAAAAGGCGTTCGATTCTGTTTCTTTTAACTTCATAGCAAAAGTGTTAGATTTTTTTGGTTTCGGAAATTATATAAAAAATTGGGTACAATTGTTTAACTGTAATGTAGGAGCTTCTATTAATCAGGGAGGGAATCTTTCATCATTTTTCAGAATAAAAAGGGGATGTAGACAAGGGGATCCGATCGCACCATATATCTTCATTCTTTGTGCCGAAATTCTTGCTATTAGGCTTAGAAATAACAAACATATTAAGGGGATAGAAGTTGATAATACAAATATTTTACTTTCACAATATGCAGATGACACATACTTAACTCTTGATGGATCTGAGAAATCTCTTAAAGAAACAATGAATGAATTAAATATTTTTGCATCAATGTCAGGATTAAAAATTAATATTGATAAGACAGAAATTGTATGGATTGGCAGTAAAAAATATAGTCAAGATAAATTTCTACCTGAACTAAACTTGAAATGGGGAAAAGAAAAATTCACTCTATTAGGAATAGATTTCAGCGTTGATCTACATGAAATGATTAAAATGAACTTTGATAAGAAAATAGTAAAATTAAAAAATATTATTACTGCTTGGAGCAGACGTAACTTAACTCCAATAGGTAAAATTCATTTAATAAAATCATTAATGATCTCCCAATTTAATCATTTATTTATTGCTCTACCAAACCCAGGTGACAAGATAATTAAAAAAATAAACTCTATTTTATTTGAATTTTTGTGGCATAGTAAAGTGGATAAAATTAAAAGAGATATTATTGTACAAGATCACTCTCATGGGGGACTAAAAATGCTCAATACTCAAAATTTTGTTGATTCATTAAAAATTGGCTGGGTTAAGCGACTGTTTCAATCTTCAGGAAAATGGAAAACACTACTAGAAAAATATTTAGACCTAGATAAACTAATGAATATTGGAGGGAACTATATAGATCTATGCCAACAAAATATTAGCAATTCTTTTTGGAAAGATGTACTTAGGGCTTGGTCAAGATTAGATAACTCTACTAATATGAAAATAGTCAAAGGGAAAGCACTCTTGCATACACCTGTCTGGCATAACAAAAATATTACAATAGGTGGTGGAACAATTTTCTACTCTAAGTGGTATGAAAAGGGTATTTATGTCATTGGTGACTTCTTTAAAGATGTAAACAACAACACTTTTTTCTCTTTTAATGAATTTATTCAAAAGTATAGCATTAACACTAACTTTTTGAAATATAATGGAGTAATATCTGCAATAAAAAAATGTTTACAACACTTTGAATTTGATTCCACTACTTATAACTTTGTATATCCAGTTTTACCTAGCAATATTGCAATATTTCTTAATATTAATAAAGGCTCGAAGATATTTTATGATATTCTAAATTCAAAGAATGATATTACTGCTAAAGGGAAAGAGAAATGGTCTAACGTACTTGATTTCAATTTAAATGATTGGTGTAGTATATATACACTTCCTTTTACAGTAAGTAAAAACTCACGATTACACTGGTTGCAATTTAGAATATCACATCATATCTTAACAACT
This sequence comes from Pecten maximus, assembly GCF_902652985.1. Taxonomy (NCBI): domain Eukaryota; kingdom Metazoa; phylum Mollusca; class Bivalvia; order Pectinida; family Pectinidae; genus Pecten; species Pecten maximus. The sequence continues at coordinate 141,096 of NC_047027.1, read as the reverse complement.
AATTCATTTCTTTTCAAAGCCAAACTAACAAACAATCCATTCTGTAACTTTTGTAACTCAGAAATTGAATCAATTGTTCACCTTTTTTGGGAATGTGATCAAGTTCAGAATCTTCTTGAAGGTCTAGATATATTATTAGATGCATTATTTATTCCCTTTAGACTAAATAAAAAAACAATGCTTTTTGGTAAATATGATGGTGATTATAAAAATCCATCCTTTAAAGTAGATAATCAAATTATTTTGATTATAAAACAATACATATACAGAAACAGATGTCTGCATAAATCTTTAAATATCAACTCTTTACTCTATTGTATCTATGATCATTATAAAGTCAGAAAATTTTGTAGCTCTAAAAAAGGGGAAAAAGAAAAAAACAAATGTTTGGCTGAATGGAGAAAATGGGATAAACTTTTGCAGATTATGGAATAATACTTTTTTAATCTGTTTTATTGACTTATACATTACACATTTATTTGTATTAAATATTAATAATCGCATACATGTGGTACCTTCTTCTTTTGCTGGAATCCCAGTGTCTGACAATTGCAGTAAATATATATAATTGAGTTAATCTACATTTTTAGTAACAAGTCTACCATCCAGTTCTTTCCTCTTTTGGCATAAATTGTGTAAAGTATGATATTTATTTATTTATTTTTTTTTTCTTCTTCTTTTGTACTATCTTTGAATAAAAATACTTTAAAATATTACAAAGTACTCCCTTCCTTTTCTTCTTCTCCTTCCTTTCTTTCTTCCACTTTTCATCCTTCTTCTCTTCCTTCTCCTTCCTTTCCTCTTCTTTATGTATGTCTGTATATGTCTATATGGATTTTTGTCGTTTTGTTCAAGATTAAATAATATAAATGTTATGATTTGTATCCTGTCCACGTGTATCTGTGTTTGTTTTTATCTTATACCATTGATGTTAGGTGTGTATGTTTTTTAGGGTGAGAGGGTGAAACCATATGACGTTAAATATGAAAGGTTTTGGAAGAATATATAGTGTGAAAGCTGAACAATTGAGTGAATAGATGCAATATACATTAATTTGAATGTCAAAAAGATAGAATGTAGAGTGAGTGAGTGAGTAAGTATGTAAATGTTTCCGAAGTAAAATATATATATGTACCTATGTATAATATGCCTTGGAAAAATAAAACAAATATAAAAAAAAATAATGTCCCCACCCCTCTATACCCCCATGTTTACCTGTCATGTATAATCCCTGGCCTCTATACCCCCGTGTTTACCTGTCATGTATAATGTCCCCACCCTCTATACCCCCCATGTTTACCTGTCATGTATAATGTCCCCACCCTCTATACCCCCGTGTTTACCTGTCATGTATAATGTCCCCACCCCTCTATACCCCCATGTTTACCTGTCATGTATAATGTCCCCACCCCTCTATACCCCCATGTTTACCTGTCATGTATAATCCCTGGCCTCTATACCCCCCATGTTTACCTGTCATGTATAATGTCCCCACCCTCTATACCCCCATGTTTACCTGTCATATATAATGTCCCCACCCCTCTATACCCCCATGTTTACCTGTCATGTATAATGTCCCCACCCCTCTATACCCCCATGTTTACCTGTCATGTATAATGTCCCCACCCTCTATACCCCCATGTTTACCTGTCATATATAATGTCCCCACCCCTCTATACCCCCCATGTTTATCTGTCATATATAATGTCCCCACCCCTCTATACCCCCCATGTTTATCTGTCATGTATAATGTCCCCACCCTCTATACCCCCATGTTTACCTGTCATATATAATGTCCCCACCCCTCTATACCCCCATGTTTATCTGTCATATATAATGTCCCCACCCCTCTATACCCCCCATGTTTATCTGTCATATATAATGTCCCCACCCCTCTATACCCCCCATGTTTACCTGTCATGTATAATGTCCCCGCCCCTCTATACCCCCATGTTTATCTGTCATATATAATGTCCCCACCCCTCTATACCCCCCATGTTTATCTGTCATATATAATGTCCCCACCCCTCTATACCCCCATGTTTATCTGTCATATATAATGTCCCCACCCCTCTATACCCCCATGTTTATCTGTCATATATAATGTCCCCACCCCTCTATACCCCCATGTTTACCTGTCATATATAATGTTCCCACCCCTCTATACCCCCCATGTTTATCTGTCATGTATAATGTCCCCACCCTCTATACCCCCATGTTTACCTGTCATATATAATGTCCCCACCCCTCTATACCCCCATGTTTATCTGTCATGTATAATGTCCCCACCCTCTATACCCCCATGTTTACCTGTCATATATAATGTCCCCACCCCTCTATACCCCCCATGTTTATCTGTCATGTATAATGTCCCCACCCTCTATACCCCCATGTTTACCTGTCATATATAATGTCCCCACCCCTCTATACCCCCCATGTTTATCTGTCATGTATAATGTCCCCACCCTCTATACCCCCATGTTTACCTGTCATATATAATGTCCCCACCCCTCTATACCCCCATGTTTATCTGTCATATATAATGTCCCCACCCCTCTATACCCCCATGTTTACCTGTCATATATAATGTTCCCACCCCTCTATACCCCCCATGTTTATCTGTCATGTATAATGTCCCCACCCTCTATACCCCCATGTTTACCTGTCATATATAATGTCCCCACCCCTCTATACCCCCATGTTTATCTGTCATGTATAATGTCCCCACCCTCTATACCCCCATGTTTACCTGTCATATATAATGTCCCCACCCCTCTATACCCCCCATGTTTATCTGTCATGTATAATGTCCCCACCCTCTATACCCCCATGTTTACCTGTCATATATAATGTCCCCACCCCTCTATACCCCCCATGTTTATCTGTCATGTATAATGTCCCCACCCTCTATACCCCCCATGTTTATCTGTCATGTATAATGTCCCCACCCCTCTATACCCCCATGTTTACCTGTCATGTATAATGTCCCCACCCCTCTATACCCCCATGTTTACCTGTCATGTATAATGTCCCCACCCCTCTATACCCCTGTGTTTATCTGTCATGTATAATGTCCCCACCCCTCTATACCCCCATGTTTACCTGTCATGTATAATGTCCCCACCCCTCTATACCCCTGTGTTTATCTGTCATGTATAATGTCCCCACCCTCTATACCCCCATGTTTACCTGTCATATATAATGTCCCCACCCCTCTATACCCCCATGTTTATCTGTCATGTATAATGTCCCCACCCCTCTATACCCCCATGTTTATCTGTCATATATAATGTCCCCACCCCTCTATACCCCTGTGTTTATCTGTCATGTATAATGTCCCCACCCCTCTATACCCCCATGTTGATCTGTCATGTATAATGTCCCCACCCCTCTATACCCCCATGTTTACCTGTCATATATAATGTCCCCACCCCTCTATACCCCCCATGTTTATCTGTCATGTATAATGTCCCCACCCTCTATACCCCCCATGTTTATCTGTCATATATAATGTCCCCACCCCTCTATACCCCCATGTTTACCTGTCATGTATAATGTCCCCACCCCTCTATACCCCTGTGTTTATCTGTCATGTATAATGTCCCCACCCTCTATACCCCCATGTTTACCTGTCATATATAATGTCCCCACCCCTCTATACCCCCATGTTTACCTGTCATGTATAATGTCCCCACCCCTCTATACCCCTGTGTTTATCTGTCATATATAATGTCCCCACCCCTCTATACCCCCCGTGTTTACCTGTCATGTCTGATATTTACCTGGATAAAGAATTACCTGTGTTTATAACTAAGTGAATGTGATTATGTTTGATAATTTCAGTTTTTTGTGTCGACCCTGAAGTAATCATTAAGGACACAAACCCAGGAACAAAGATGTTACCTGGTGGTACCAAACAGATCGTCATCAACAAGAACAAAGACGCCTACTTAACGTGTGTCGTCCACAACAAACAGGCCGACACTGAGGTAGGTGGTGTAAGGTTCCTCCCGGACAAGTTCTGGGTAAAATATTAATGATCTGTGAGTCCTGTTTGTAGGATTATACTAATGCCATCAATTATCTATCTTTCCATTTGAAAAAATCAAACTGTTTAAATTATGAACATTGAAAAACTAATATTTGAATTTATTTTCTAAAAAGGATTCTGATATATTTGTTAGGTGTGTGAATCATCTGTATACAATGGTGTTTTGTTGAGAGTACAACAGATTATACACTGTTTGTTGAGAGTACAACAGATTATACACTGTTTGTTGAGAGTACAATAGATTATACACTGCTTGTTGAGAGTACAACAGATTATACACTGTGTTTGTTGAGAGTACAACAGATTATACACTGTTTGTTGAGAGTACAACAGATTATACACTGTGTTTGTTGAGAGTACAACAGATTATACACTGTTTGTTGAGAGTACAACAGATTATACACTGTGTTTGTTGAGAGTACAACAGATTATACACTGTTTGTTGAGAGTACAACAGATTATACACTGTGTTTGGTGTTTTGTTGAGAGTACAATAGATTATACACTGTTTGTTGAGAGTACAACAGATTATACACTGTTTGTTGAGAGTACAACAGATTATACACTGTGTTTGGTGTTTTGTTGAGAGTACAATAGATTATACACTGTGTTTGTTGAGAGTACAACAGATTATACACTGTGTTTGTTGTTTTGTTGAGAGTACAATAGATTATACACTGTGTTTGTTGTTTTGTTGAGATTACAACAGATTATACACTGTGTTTGTTGAGAGTACAACAGATTATACACCGTGTTTGTTGAGAGTACAACAGATTATACACTGTGTTTGGTGGTACAACAGATTATACACTGTGTTTGGTGGTACAACAGATTATACACTGTGTTTGGTGGTACAACAGATTATTCACTGTGTTTGGTGGTACAACAGATTATACACTGTGTTTGGTGGTACAACAGATTATACACTGTGTTTGGTGGTACAACAGATTATACACTGTGTTTGGTGGTACAACAGATTATACACTGTGTTTGTTGAGAGTACAACAGATTATACACTGTGTTTGATGTTTTTTCTATAGGTAGAGTAGATATTATTTACAGTGTATTTTTTTAAGGTCGAGTGGAGACTGGTTTCCCAAGGATTCTCCTTCACGATATCTGTCGGACAAGATTCCAAGGATCCTTTCCGTTACCAGGTCGACCAGCCGTCAGCCATTTCCTGGCGTCTGAAAGTCCAGAATGTACAAGTTTGGGCGTCTGATTCGCGCTACGTCTGTCAGGTCCTCATTGGTGACAAGAAGTACGCTAAGGACGAGCGTACCATCAGGGTCGTCGGTAAGGAGTTAGCTCAGGATAACTTAGTTATCTAGTATATTATACCGAGTAGGTAAGGTGACAGCTCAGGATAACTTAGTTATCTAGTATATTATACCGAGTAGGTAAGGAGTCGGCTCAGGATAACTTAGTTATCTAGTATATTATACCGAGTAGGTAAGGAGTCGGCTCAGGATAACTTAGTTATCTAGTATATTATACTGAGTAGGTAAGGAGTCGGCTCAGGATAACTTAGTTATCTAGTATATTATACTGAGTAGGTAAGGAGTCGGCTCAGGATAACTTAGTTATCTAGTATATTATACCGAGTAGGTAAGGAGTCGGCTCAGGATACTGTCAAACTTAGTTATCTAGTATATTATACCGAGTAGGTAAGGAGTCGGCTCAGGATACTGTCAAACTTAGTTATCTAGTATATTATACCGAGTAGGTAAGGAGTCAGCTCAGGATAACTTAGTTATCTAGTATATTATACTGAGTAGGTAAGGAGTCGGCTCAGGATAACTTAGTTATCTAGTATATTATACCGAGTAGGTAAGGTGACAGCTCAGGATACTGTCAAACTTAGTTATCTAGTATATTATACCGAGTAGGTAAGGAGTCGGCTCAGGATACTGTCAAACTTAGTTATCTAGTATATTATACAAAGTTTCAGACAAACGTTGTAGATTTCCTAGTTTATATAAAGTTTGTACCAGAGAAATGCATTTGTAAATTGCATCTTTTAGGTCAAATGGAAACCATATTTTATTCAAAATAATTCAATGAGATTTCTTTGGTGTATTTCTGGTTTAATTTTTACATATAAATGTTATATTTTACAGATCCTCCTAAGATCCTCGATCTACTGACGGACAGTGATATGACGGTCGAGGAAGGTAATCCTCTTGCCCTCCGTTGTAACGCTACAGGTGTGCCATTCCCGAAGGTCAAGTGGCAGAGGCTTGCTGGAGGACTCCTACCCAGTGGTGGGGCAGAACACGCTGTAAGTACACTATAGTCTATTTCATATAACACGATATGTTAGTACACTATAGTCTATTTCATATAACACGCTGTTCGTACACTATAGTCTATTTCATATAAGACACTGCTAGGACACTATAAAGTTTATTTCATATAAGACGCTGTTAGTACACTAAAGTCTATTTCATATAACACACTGTTAGTACACTAAAGTCTATTTCATAAAACATGCATAATAACAATTATGGTCATTATGAAGACCTCTCCTACAGAAGTACATGTGGCCGATATAGATTGTGGTCATTATGTGGCCGATGTAGATTGTGGTCATTATGTGGCCGATGTAGATTGTGGTCATTATGTGGTCAATATAGATTGTGGTCATTATGTGGTCGATGTAGATTGTGGTCATTATAAACATCTCCCCTACAGAAGTACATGAGGCTGATTCCTTTAGATACATGGCTTGTCGCTGGATGATAATATTCATTCTTCACTTCCAGGATTTTACCATGAACATGGGAATCGCAACTCCGAGTCACCGTGGAGCCTACAAGTGTTCGGCTCAGAATGATGCGGGGAAGGATGAGCGTATCGTTGTAATTAACATCATTTGTAAGGACATTTATTGTTATATATATCTATATCTGATGTAGGTAGTTCTACCTAATTGTTTGATTTCTTTTGTATTTCAAATGGTTACAATTCATGCAAGCATGAAAACATTAAATTGTTGAATACCAGTTAATACCAGTTAATTCTTCTGATGCAAATTATTGCCATTTCCTTTCTAAAGTGGTTTTAATTTTTGTCGATAAAAGTAGTGAAATAGTTATATATGACCTGTACTGTTCCTAGCAGTCATAGACATGTGTTTTGTTTTACAGTCAAGCCCCGAGTACAACAGCGACATCGCATCGTGTCTCAGGCTGTTGGTTACCGTACCGACCTCGAGTGTACGGCAGCAGGGTACCCCATACCGGAGGAAAGTCAGTTTATCTGGACCAAGTTAGGCAAGCCAGTGACTGGCAGCAAGTAAGTAACTTATATCTCCATGGGAGGGGGTATATATATATAGGTAAGTAACTTATAACTACATGGGGGGTCATATATATATACATTGACTTTGTAACAAGGTGACCTATATATGATAGTTTATCTAGTTACAAGGTGACCTATATCTGATAGTTTATTTATCTAGTTACAAGGTGACCTATATATGATAGTTTATTTATCTAGTTACAAGGTGACCTATATATGATAGTTTATTGATCTAGTTACAAGGTGACCTTTGTTTGATACTTTATTTATCTAGTTACAAGGTGACCTATATCTGATAGTTTATTTATCTAGTTACAAGGTGACCTATATCTGATAGTTTATTTATCTAGTTACAAGGTGACCTATATCTGATAGTTTATTTATCTAGTTACAAGGTGACCTATATCTGATAGTTTATTTATCTAGTTACAAGGTGACCTATATATGATAGTTTATTTATCTAGTTACAAGGTGACCTATATATGATAGTTTATTTATCTAGTTACAAGGTGACCTATGTTTGATACTTGTTAACGTCAGGGTGCCTTTGTCACCTGCCGTTATAGGCGTGGTGGGAAAATGTTGTTACTGACACCTCTGTTCCGGCTAACAAATCCTCTTTTCAGTTGATTTTTTTTTTCAAACTTTACAAGCAGCTTAACTGATTCAGGAGTATATCAATAATCTTCCACAAGCATTAAAGAAATAGGGAAAGAACTATATTCAGCTATTGTAAAGTTGTCAGCTGATATATATGTTATACATGTTTTCTTGAATATATATAGAATAGGAATACCAGGGCCAGATGAAGACATTTCATCTGATACAAATGTAACTGTCTGACTATAAAATCAAATTTTAAATTTCTTATAATATGACCTCAGACCCTGACGTTTCTCGGGGCCTTTGGCCCTTTGATTTTATCTAGTTACAAGGTGACCTATATCTGATAGTTTATTTATCTAGTTACAAGGTGACCTATATTTGATACTTTTTTTTATCTAGTTACAAGGTGACCTATATCTGATAGTTTATTTATCTAGTTACAAAGTGACCTATATCTGATAGTTTATTTATCTAGTTACAAAGTGACCTATATCTGATAGTTTATTTATCTAGTTACAAGGTGACCTATATCTTACACTTTATTTATCTAGTTACAAGGTGACCTATATCTGATATTTATTTATCTAGTTACAAGGTGACCTATATCTTATACTTTATTGATCTAGTTACAAGGTGACCTATATCTTACACTTTATTTATCTAGTTACAAGGTGACCTTTATCTTACACTTTATTTATCTAGTTATAAGGTGACCTATATCTGATATTTATTTATCTAGTTACAAGGTGACCTATATCTTATATTTGTTTATCTAGTTACAAGGTGACCTATATCTGATACTTTATTTATCTAGTTACAAGGTGACCTATATCTTATACTTTATATATCTAGTTACAAGGTGACCTATATCTTACACTTTATATATCTAGTTACAAGGTGACCTATATTTGATACTTTTTTTATCTAGATACAAGGTGACCTATATCTGATACTTTATTTATCTAGTTACAAGGTGACCTATATCTTATACTTTATTTATCTAGTTACAAGGTGACCTATATCTTACACTTTATTTATCTAGTTACAAGGTGACCTATATCTTATATTTATTTATCTAGTTACAAGGTGACCTATATCTTATACTTTATATATCTAGTTACAAGGTGACCTATATCTTACACTTTATTTATCTAGTTACAAGGTGACCTATATCTTATACTTTATTTATCTAGTTACAAGGTGACCTATATATGATAGTTTATTGATCTAGTTACAAGGTGACCTATATCTTACACTTTATTTATCTAGTTACATGGTGACCTATATCTTATACTTTATTGATCTAGTTACAAGGTAACCGATATCTTATACTTTATTGATCTAGTTACAAGGTGACCGATATCTTATACTTTATTTATCTAGTTACAAGGTGACCTATATCTTACACTTTATTTATCTAGTTACAAGGTGACCTATATCTTATACTTTATTGATCTAGTTACAAGGTAACCGATATCTTATACTTTATTGATCTAGTTACAAGGTAACCGATATCTTATACTTTATTTATCTAGTTACAAGGTGACCTATATCTTACACTTTATTTATCTAGTTACAAGGTGACCTATATCTTATACTTTATATATCTAGTTACAAGGTGACCTATATCCAGGGTGCCTCTAACAACGTCTTCAGCAAACTGACCATCTTCAATGTCCAGCTCTCAGATTTCGGCCTCTACAGCTGTACCGCCTCCAACGTTAAAGGCGACTCTGTTCCCGCCCAGATAGAATTAAAACGTAAGTATATCCCAGATATATACTGATGATTGTATATATATATACTGATGATTGTATATATATATATACTGATGATTGTATATATATATACTGATGATTGTATATATATATACTGATGATTGTATATATATATACTGATGATTGTATATATATACTGATGATTGTTTATATATACTGATAATTGTATATATATACTGATGATTGTATATATATACTGATGATTGTATATATATATACTGATGATTGTATATATATACTGATGATTGTATATATATGTACTGATGATTGTATATATATATACTGATGATTGTATATATATATACTGATGATTGTATATATATATACTGATGATTGTATATATATGTACTGATGATTGTATATATATATACTGATGATTGTATATATATGTACTGATGATTGTATATATATATACTGATGATTGTATATATATACTGATGATTGTATATATATATACTGATGATTGTATATATATACTGATGATTGTATACATATATACTGATGATTGTATATATATATATACTGATGATTGTATATATATACTGATGATTGTATATATATACTGATAATTGTATATATATACTGATGATTGTATATATATATACTGATGATTGTATATATATATACTGATGATTGTATATATATACTGATGATTGTATATATATATACTGATGATTGTATATATATACTGATGATTGTATATATATACTGATAATTGTATATATATACTGATGATTGTATATATATATACTGATGATTGTATATATATTGATGATTGTTTGTTGTTTTTCAGAATCCAACACACCCACTCCTGACAGTACAGGACAGATCCGTAGTGGTGCCGGGGTTCTCAGTTTCAGCCTTACAACCATCCTCACTTTGTTACTGGTGTGTCTTCTACAGAAAATGTAAAACATTCATAGTCAACTACCCGAGACAAGACATGCCCATAACATTCCTAGACTCCTGGTATGTCCTATTATCACATCCAGGACTCATTACTTGGAGACTCATCAGTAAGTCGGAGAGACTCATTGGTAACTCGGAGACTCATTGGTAACTCGGAGACTCCACTTCTGTCCCCATTGTGTACCAGGATGTTTACCGATGTTTTGGGGGTTGATACTGCAGTTTTACATGGACAATAGATACCTACAGGACAATAGATACCTACAGGACAATAGATACCTACAGGAGAATAGACACCTACAGGACAATAGATACCTACAGGACAATAGATACCTACAGGAGAATAGACACCTACAGGACAATAGATACCTACAGGACAATAGATATCTACAGGACAATAGACACCTACAGGACAATAGATACCTACAGGACAATAGACACCTACAGAACAATAGATACCTACAGGACAATAGATACCTACAGGACAATAGATACCTACAGGACAATAGATACCTACAGGAGAATAGACACCTACAGGACAATAGATACCTACAGGACAATAGATATCTACAGGACAATAGACACCTACAGGACAATAGATACCTACAGGACAATAGACACCTACAGGACCATAGATACCTACAGGAGAATAGACACCTACAGGACAATAGATACCTACAGGAGAATAGACACCTACAGGACAATAGATACCTACAGAACAATAGATACCTACAGGACAATAGATACCTACAGGACAATAGATACCTACAGGACAATAGATACCTACAGGACAATAGATACCTACAGGACAATAGATACCTACAGGACAATAGACACCTACAGGACAATAGATACCTACAGGACAATAGACACCTACAGGACAATAGATACCTACAGGACAATAGACACCTACAGGACAATAGATACCTACAGGACAATAGATACCTACAGGACAATAGACACCTACAGAACAATAGATACCTACAGGACAATAGATACCTACAGGACAATAGATACCTACAGGACAATAGATACCTACAGGAGAATAGACACCTACAGGACAATAGATACCTACAGGACAATAGATACCTAAAGGACAATAGATACCTACAGGACAATAGACACCTACAGGACAATAGACACCTACAGGACAATCTACATCTACAGGACAATAGATACCTACAGGACAATAGACACCTACAGGACAATAGATACCTACAGGACAATAGACACCTACAGGACAATAGATACCTACAGGACAATAGACACCTACAGGACAATAGACACCTACAGGACAATAGACACTTACAGGACAATAGATACTTACAGGACAATAGATACCTACAGGACAATAGACACCTACAGGACAATAGACACCTACAGGACAATAGATACCTACAGGACAATAGATACCTACAGGACAATAATACTATAATGTCTGATCTGGCTCAAACATGGAAAAGTCGCCGTATGAAGAAATTAGTATTTTTGCTATCCAGAGATTTTTATAGCAATATTTAGTTAATGAATATTTCTTCATTTCCCATCATTACATACTTTTTGTATATAAAAAACAATGTAAATTTGAGTATGATGGTGATTACTGTGACATCATTAAACTGTGTAAGACTGGTGATATGAAGATATAGCATGAAGAGAATTTTACCTGATGGTGTGGAACTCGGAGAAGATCTGAATCTTTGACGAGGAATTCTACAGATGTGGATATCAAAAAGGTATCAACATAAGAATGAAACAGTTCTTCAGGGTTGAGAAACTTCTTTAACAATGTTTTAGTATACAAAATTATTAGGTGATTTAATTTGTTTTAAAAAACTATTTCATATTCATATGACCAGGTAAATGTGTGTGACCTAATTAGGTCACAGAAATCAAATTTTAAATAATCAAGGTAAATATCATACATTTTTTTTAATACGTTATTCATTCACCGGAGTAGAGAAGTCCTGTTTTATATAGCCATATGTACATACACACATATTCAGTCAGCTGTTTGTCATCAAGTGTTGTGAATATTATCATTTGTATATTTTGTAAAAAACAAATAATATTTTTCTAGGTAATATAATCATGTTTTGTATATAATAATGATATTGATGTCATCCTTCCAAACTTCATGCCCGACAAATTATTTCCGGTTTGATATTTCACTTTCACGATTGAATTTTTATTGAATTTAAATATACATTATTGTATGTATATCTGAGGAGACATCAAATTCATCAATACACTTTTTACTCCGAATTTAAGTAGAAATTATGAAGTTACGACACGTTTAGTACAAGATTATGTGGTTTTGTATGTGATAATAGTGATATGGGTCATAATATATAAGTCATAACATTTAAAAAAAAAAAAATCAATTTCTTTGCAATAAACAATGAATCCATTATGACTGTGTTTGGAAGATGACTGAGACTTGTACTTGGAAGACTGACTTCTGTATATAATCATTTGTACATTTTAACATTTGAAAGCATCAATTTTGTATGTCAACATTTTAACAAAATTTCATTTTTTAACAATAATCATTTTTATATTGACAAGGTACTGTGTAGCGTTATAGCTGTGTATCTCATCATTAACCGGGACCAATGCCTTTGTACTGTTAAACGTCTTCCCTCCCCAATAGTGTGGATTTCATTCGACAAAATTATTAACATTGGTTTTGAAATCTTACCAAATTATGATTAAAGCTTGTTTGAAACAAGAATTTTTATTGGCTTGAAAATTAAGATAATTTCTAAGAGAAAATATTTCGTCTATAAAACAAATGTTCACAAGGAATGTGTCAATTAGATTGTTCTAATCAATTTGAATATATTTTGAAAATAAATCGGACTTGCTTAAAATGCCCATTTTTTTTAGGGAAATAAAAGTTGTATTTATTACCGTTAATAGGTTATTTCAATGCATCAAAATTTCTAAAATATTATTTCTATGCATTTTGCTCTGTAACCATGGAAACAGGTAAATTTATCCGGAATGGTATGTAATATAATTATATTTTACTTTCAGATCGTAGTAAGATTTGTAAGACAGAATGATGAATCAATAAATAAAAAATTGACAATTATTATATTTTATTTGACTTCTGTGTATATTGTCCAGTTGATGTTGATGAGGAGTAGACAATATGTTGTGTTTCTCGGACCCCGAAAAACGTTTTCGTGGAGTAATTCTGCTTGCAGCCTGGTTTGTGGAAGGGGAGGTAACTCGTATTGTATTCAGTCTCGGAGTTTCCAATCGATAAGTGGATTCTACATTCGATACTTAAAATGAAAACAGAAAACCTCGGATTGGTTCTGACGTCATTTCCATGAAAGAGGCATACAAAATGGCCGTGCTGGTTGAGCTGATTGAAGTATTTTGTAAGCAACAATGATGTTACTTGCTTCATATCAGTCGATATTGAAATGCTTGAACAATGTATATAACATGAACATGCCAGAACAGATAGGTATATCAGGCCCAGTCAGTAACGAACAATGTATATAACATGAACATGCCAGAACAGATAGGTAAGGCCCAGTCAGTAACGAACAATGTATATAACATGAACGTGCCAGAACAGATAGGTAAGGCCCAGTCAGTAACGAACAATGTATATAACATGAACGTGCCAGAACAGATAGGTATATAAGGCCCAGTCAGTAACGAACAATGTATATAACATGAACATGCCAGAACAGATAGGTATATAAGGCCCAGTCAGTAACGAACAATGTATATAACATGAACATGCCAGAACAGATAGGTATATAAGGCCCAGTCAGTAACGAACAATGTATATAACATGAACATGCCAGAACAGATAGGTAAGGCCCAGTCAGTAACGAACAATGTATATAACATGAACATGCCAGAACAGATAGGTATATAAGGCCCAGTCAGTAACGAACAATGTATATAACATGAACGTGCCAGAACAGATAGGTAAGGCCCAGTCAGTAACGAACAATGTATATAACATGAACGTGCCAGAACAGATAGGTATATAAGGCCCAGTCAGTAACGAACAATGTATATAACATGAACATGCCAGAACAGATAGGTATATAAGGCCCAGTCAGTAACGAACAATGTATATAACATGAACATGCCAGAACAGATAGGTATATAAGGCCCAGTCAGTAACGAACAATGTATATAACATGAACATGCCAGAACAGATAGGTATATAAGGCCCAGTCAGTAACGAACAATGTATATAACATGAACGTGCCAGAACAGATAGGTAAGGCCCAGTCAGTAACGAACAATGTATATAACATGAACGTGCCAGAACAGATAGGTATATAAGGCCCAGTCAGTAACGAACAATGTATATAACATGAACATGCCAGAACAGATAGGTATATAAGGCCCAGTCAGTAACGAACAATGTATATAACATGAACATGCCAGAACAGATAGGTAAGGCCCAGTCAGTAACGAACAATGCATATAACATGAACGTGCCAGAACAGATAGGTATATAAGGCCCAGTCAGTAACGAACAATGTATATAACATGAACATGCCAGAACAGATCGGTAAGGCCCAGTCAGTAACGAACAATGTATATAACATGAACGTGCCAGAACAGATAGGTATATAAGGCCCAGTCAGTAACGAACAATGTATATAACATGAACATGCCAGAACAGATAGGTAAGGCCCAGTCAGTAACGAACAATGTATATAACATGAACGTGCCAGAACAGATAGGTATATAAGGCCCAGTCAGTAACGAACAATGTATATAACATGAACATGCCAGAACAGATAGGTATATAAGGTCCAGTCAGTAACGAACAATGTATATAACATGAACATGCCAGAACAGATAGGTATATAAGGCCCAGTCAGTAACGAACAATGTATATAACATGAACATGCCAGAACAGATAGGTATATCAGGCCCAGTCAGTAACGAACAATGTATATAACATGAACATGCCAGAACAGATAGGTAAGGCCCAGTCAGTAACGAACAATGTATATAACATGAACGTGCCAGAACAGATAGGTATATAAGGCCCAGTCAGTAACGAACAATGTATATAACATGAACATGCCAGAACAGATAGGTAAGGCCCAGTCAGTAACGAACAATGTATATAACATGAACGTGCCAGAACAGATAGGTAAGGCCCAGTCAGTAACGAACAATGTATATAACATGAACATGCCAGAACAGATAGGTATATCAGGCCCAGTCAGTAACGAACAATGTATATAACATGAACATGCCAGAACAGATAGGTATATAAGGCCCAGTCAGTAACGAACAATGTATATAACATGAACATGCCAGAACAGATAGGTATATAAGGCCCAATCAGTAACGAACAATGTATATAACATGAACATGCCAGAACAGATAGGTATATAAGGCCCAGTCAGTAACGAACAATGTATATAACATGAACATGCCAGAACAGATAGGTAAGGCCCAGTCAGTAACGAACAATGTATATAACATGAACATGCCAGAACAGAAAGGTTAGGTCCAGTCAGTAACGAACAATGTATATAACATGAACATGCCAGAACAGATAGGTATATAAGGCTCAGTCAGTAACGAACAATGTATATAACATGAACGTGCCAGAACAGATAGGTATATAAGGCCCAGTCAGTAACGAACAATGTATATAACATGAACGTGCCAGAACAGATAGGTATATAAGGCCCAGTCAGTAACGAACAATGTATATAACATGAACATGCCAGAACAGATAGGTATATAAGGCCCAGTCAGTAACGAACAATGTATATAACATGAACGTGCCAGAACAGATAGGTATATAAGGCCCAGTCAGTAACGAACAATGTATATAACATGAACATGCCAGAACAGATAGGTATATAAGGCCCAGTCAGTAACGAACAATGTATATAACATGAACGTGCCAGAACAGAAAGGTTAGGTCCAGTCAGTAACGAACAATGTATATAACATGAACATGCCAGAACAGAAAGGTTAGGCCCAGTCAGTAACGAACAATGTATATAACATGAACGTGCCAGAACAGAAAGGTATATAAGGCCCAGTCAGTAACGAACAATGTATATAACATGAACATGCCAGAACAGATAGGTATATAAGGCCCAGTCAGTAACGAACAATGTATATAACATGAACGTGCCAGAACAGATAGGTATATAAGGCCCAGTCAGTAACGAACAATGTATATAACATGAACGTGCCAGAACAGATAGGTATATAAGGCCCAGTCAGTAACGAACAATGTATATAACATGAACATGCCAGAACAGATAGGTATATAAGGCCCAGTCAGTAACGAACAATGTATATAACATGAACGTGCCAGAACAGATAGGTAAGGCCCAGTCAGTAACGAACAATGTATATAACATGAACGTGCCAGAACAGATAGGTATATAAGGCCCAGTCAGTAACGAACAATGTATATAACATGAACGTGCCAGAACAGATAGGTATATAAGGCCCATCAGTAACGAACAATGTATATAACATGAACGTGCCAGAACAGATAGGTAAGGCCCAGTCAGTAACGAACAATGTATATAACATGAACATGCCAGAACAGATAGGTATATAAGGCCCAGTCAGTAACGAACAATGTATATAACATGAACGTGCCAGAACAGATAGGTAAGGCCCAGTCAGTAACGAACAATGTATATAACATGAACGTGCCAGAACAGATAGGTATATAAGGCCCAGTCAGTAACGAACAATGTATATAACATGAACATGCCAGAACAGATAGGTATATAAGGCCCAGTCAGTAACGAACAATGTATATAACATGAACATGCCAGAACAGATAGGTATATAAGGCCCAGTCAGTAACGAACAATGTATATAACATGAACATGCCAGAACAGATAGGTATATAAGGCCCAGTCAGTAACGAACAATGTATATAACATGAACGTGCCAGAACAGATAGGTAAGGCCCAGTCAGTAACGAACAATGTATATAACATGAACGTGCCAGAACAGATAGGTATATAAGGCCCAGTCAGTAACGAACAATGTATATAACATGAACATGCCAGAACAGATAGGTATATAAGGCCCAGTCAGTAACGAACAATGTATATAACATGAACATGCCAGAACAGATAGGTAAGGCCCAGTCAGTAACGAACAATGCATATAACATGAACGTGCCAGAACAGATAGGTATATAAGGCCCAGTCAGTAACGAACAATGTATATAACATGAACATGCCAGAACAGATCGGTAAGGCCCAGTCAGTAACGAACAATGTATATAACATGAACGTGCCAGAACAGATAGGTATATAAGGCCCAGTCAGTAACGAACAATGTATATAACATGAACATGCCAGAACAGATAGGTAAGGCCCAGTCAGTAACGAACAATGTATATAACATGAACGTGCCAGAACAGATAGGTATACAAGGCCCAGTCAGTAACGAACAATGTATATAACATGAACATGCCAGAACAGATAGGTAAGGCCCAGTCAGTAACGAACAATGTATATAACATGAACATGCCAGAACAGATAGGTATATAAGGCCCAGTCAGTAACGAACAATGTATATAACATGAACGTGCCAGAACAGATAGGTAAGGCCCAGTCAGTAACGAACAATGTATATAACATGAACGTGCCAGAACAGATAGGTATATAAGGCCCAGTCAGTAACGAACAATGTATATAACATGAACATGCCAGAACAGATAGGTATATAAGGCCCAGTCAGTAACGAACAATGTATATAACATGAACATGCCAGAACAGATAGGTATATAAGGCCCAGTCAGTAACGAACAATGTATATAACATGAACATGCCAGAACAGATAGGTATATAAGGCCCAGTCAGTAACGAACAATGTATATAACATGAACGTGCCAGAACAGATAGGTAAGGCCCAGTCAGTAACGAACAATGTATATAACATGAACGTGCCAGAACAGATAGGTATATAAGGCCCAGTCAGTAACGAACAATGTATATAACATGAACATGCCAGAACAGATAGGTATATAAGGCCCAGTCAGTAACGAACAATGTATATAACATGAACATGCCAGAACAGATAGGTAAGGCCCAGTCAGTAACGAACAATGCATATAACATGAACGTGCCAGAACAGATAGGTATATAAGGCCCAGTCAGTAACGAACAATGTATATAACATGAACATGCCAGAACAGATCGGTAAGGCCCAGTCAGTAACGAACAATGTATATAACATGAACGTGCCAGAACAGATAGGTATATAAGGCCCAGTCAGTAACGAACAATGTATATAACATGAACATGCCAGAACAGATAGGTAAGGCCCAGTCAGTAACGAACAATGTATATAACATGAACGTGCCAGAACAGATAGGTATATAAGGCCCAGTCAGTAACGAACAATGTATATAACATGAACATGCCAGAACAGATAGGTATATAAGGTCCAGTCAGTAACGAACAATGTATATAACATGAACATGCCAAAACAGATAGGTATATAAGGCCCAGTCAGTAACGAACAATGTATATAACATGAACATGCCAGAACAGATAGGTATATCAGGCCCAGTCAGTAACGAACAATGTATATAACATGAACATGCCAGAACAGATAGGTAAGGCCCAGTCAGTAACGAACAATGTATATAACATGAACGTGCCAGAACAGATAGGTATATAAGGCCCAGTCAGTAACGAACAATGTATATAACATGAACATGCCAGAACAGATAGGTAAGGCCCAGTCAGTAACGAACAATGTATATAACATGAACGTGCCAGAACAGATAGGTAAGGCCCAGTCAGTAACGAACAATGTATATAACATGAACATGCCAGAACAGATAGGTATATAAGGCCCAGTCAGTAACGAACAATGTATATAACATGAACATGCCAGAACAGATAGGTATATAAGGCCCAGTCAGTAACGAACAATGTATATAACATGAACATGCCAGAACAGATAGGTATATAAGGCCCAGTCAGTAACGAACAATGTATATAACATGAACATGCCAGAACAGATAGGTATATAAGGCCCAGTCAGTAACGAACAATGTATATAACATGAACATGCCAGAACAGATAGGTAAGGCCCAGTCAGTAACGAACAATGTATATAACATGAACATGCCAGAACAGAAAGGTTAGGTCCAGTCAGTAACGAACAATGTATATAACATGAACATGCCAGAACAGATAGGTATATAAGGCTCAGTCAGTAACGAACAATGTATATAACATGAACGTGCCAGAACAGATAGGTATATAAGGCCCAGTCAGTAACGAACAATGTATATAACATGAACGTGCCAGAACAGATAGGTATATAAGGCCCAGTCAGTAACGAACAATGTATATAACATGAACGTGCCAGAACAGATAGGTATATAAGGCCCAGTCAGTAACGAACAATGTATATAACATGAACGTGCCAGAACAGATAGGTATATCAGGCCCAGTCAGTAACGAACAATGTATATAACATGAACATGCCAGAACAGATAGGTATATAAGGCCCAGTCAGTAACGAACAATGTATATAACATGAACGTGCCAGAACAGAAAGGTTAGGTCCAGTCAGTAACGAACAATGTATATAACATGAACATGCCAGAACAGAAAGGTTAGGCCCAGTCAGTAACGAACAATGTATATAACATGAACGTGCCAGAACAGAAAGGTATATAAGGCCCAGTCAGTAACGAACAATGTATATAACATGAACATGCCAGAACAGATAGGTATATAAGGCCCAGTCAGTAACGAACAATGTATATAACATGAACGTGCCAGAACAGATAGGTATATAAGGCCCAGTCAGTAACGAACAATGTATATAACATGAACGTGCCAGAACAGATAGGTATATAAGGCCCAGTCAGTAACGAACAATGTATATAACATGAACATGCCAGAACAGATAGGTATATAAGGCCCAGTCAGTAACGAACAATGTATATAACATGAACGTGCCAGAACAGATAGGTAAGGCCCAGTCAGTAACGAACAATGTATATAACATGAACGTGCCAGAACAGATAGGTATATAAGGCCCAGTCAGTAACGAACAATGTATATAACATGAACGTGCCAGAACAGATAGGTATATAAGGCCCATCAGTAACGAACAATGTATATAACATGAACGTGCCAGAACAGATAGGTAAGGCCCAGTCAGTAACGAACAATGTATATAACATGAACATGCCAGAACAGATAGGTATATAAGGCCCAGTCAGTAACGAACAATGTATATAACATGAACGTGCCAGAACAGATAGGTAAGGCCCAGTCAGTAACGAACAATGTATATAACATGAACATGCCAGAACAGATAGGTATATAAGGCCCAGTCAGTAACGAACAATGTATATAACATGAACATGCCAGAACAGATAGGTATATAAGGCCCAGTCAGTAACGAACAATGTATATAACATGAACATGCCAGAACAGATAGGTATATAAGGCCCAGTCAGTAACGAACAATGTATATAACATGAACATGCCAGAACAGATAGGTATATAAGGCCCAGTCAGTAACGAACAATGTATATAACATGAACGTGCCAGAACAGATAGGTAAGGCCCAGTCAGTAACGAACAATGTATATAACATGAACGTGCCAGAACAGATAGGTATATAAGGCCCAGTCAGTAACGAACAATGTATATAACATGAACATGCCAGAACAGATAGGTATATAAGGCCCAGTCAGTAACGAACAATGTATATAACATGAACATGCCAGAACAGATAGGTAAGGCCCAGTCAGTAACGAACAATGCATATAACATGAACGTGCCAGAACAGATAGGTATATAAGGCCCAGTCAGTAACGAACAATGTATATAACATGAACATGCCAGAACAGATCGGTAAGGCCCAGTCAGTAACGAACAATGTATATAACATGAACGTGCCAGAACAGATAGGTATATAAGGCCCAGTCAGTAACGAACAATGTATATAACATGAACATGCCAGAACAGATAGGTAAGGCCCAGTCAGTAACGAACAATGTATATAACATGAACGTGCCAGAACAGATAGGTATATAAGGCCCAGTCAGTAACGAACAATGTATATAACATGAACATGCCAGAACAGATAGGTATATAAGGTCCAGTCAGTAACGAACAATGTATATAACATGAACATGCCAGAACAGATAGGTATATAAGGCCCAGTCAGTAACGAACAATGTATATAACATGAACATGCCAGAACAGATAGGTATATAAGGCCCAGTCAGTAACGAACAATGTATATAACATGAACATGCCAGAACAGATAGGTAAGGCCCAGTCAGTAACGAACAATGTATATAACATGAACGTGCCAGAACAGATAGGTATATAAGGCCCAGTCAGTAACGAACAATGTATATAACATGAACATGCCAGAACAGATAGGTAAGGCCCAGTCAGTAACGAACAATGTATATAACATGAACGTGCCAGAACAGATAGGTAAGGCCCAGTCAGTAACGAACAATGTATATAACATGAACATGCCAGAACAGATAGGTATATAAGGCCCAGTCAGTAACGAACAATGTATATAACATGAACATGCCAGAACAGATAGGTATATAAGGCCCAGTCAGTAACGAACAATGTATATAACATGAACATGCCAGAACAGATAGGTATATAAGGCCCAGTCAGTAACGAACAATGTATATAACATGAACATGCCAGAACAGATAGGTATATAAGGCCCAGTCAGTAACGAACAATGTATATAACATGAACATGCCAGAACAGATAGGTAAGGCCCAGTCAGTAACGAACAATGTATATAACATGAACATGCCAGAACAGAAAGGTTAGGTCCAGTCAGTAACGAACAATGTATATAACATGAACATGCCAGAACAGATAGGTATATAAGGCTCAGTCAGTAACGAACAATGTATATAACATGAACGTGCCAGAACAGATAGGTATATAAGGCCCAGTCAGTAACGAACAATGTATATAACATGAACGTGCCAGAACAGATAGGTATATAAGGCCCAGTCAGTAACGAACAATGTATATAACATGAACGTGCCAGAACAGATAGGTATATAAGGCCCAGTCAGTAACGAACAATGTATATAACATGAACGTGCCAGAACAGATAGGTATATAAGGCCCAGTCAGTAACGAACAATGTATATAACATGAACATGCCAGAACAGATAGGTATATAAGGCCCAGTCAGTAACGAACAATGTATATAACATGAACGTGCCAGAACAGAAAGGTTAGGTCCAGTCAGTAACGAACAATGTATATAACATGAACATGCCAGAACAGAAAGGTTAGGCCCAGTCAGTAACGAACAATGTATATAACATGAACGTGCCAGAACAGAAAGGTATATAAGGCCCAGTCAGTAACGAACAATGTATATAACATGAACATGCCAGAACAGATAGGTATATAAGGCCCAGTCAGTAACGAACAATGTATATAACATGAACGTGCCAGAACAGATAGGTATATAAGGCCCAGTCAGTAACGAACAATGTATATAACATGAACGTGCCAGAACAGATAGGTATATAAGGCCCAGTCAGTAACGAACAATGTATATAACATGAACATGCCAGAACAGATAGGTATATAAGGCCCAGTCAGTAACGAACAATGTATATAACATGAACGTGCCAGAACAGATAGGTAAGGCCCAGTCAGTAACGAACAATGTATATAACATGAACGTGCCAGAACAGATAGGTATATAAGGCCCAGTCAGTAACGAACAATGTATATAACATGAACGTGCCAGAACAGATAGGTATATAAGGCCCATCAGTAACGAACAATGTATATAACATGAACGTGCCAGAACAGATAGGTAAGGCCCAGTCAGTAACGAACAATGTATATAACATGAACATGCCAGAACAGATAGGTATATAAGGCCCAGTCAGTAACGAACAATGTATATAACATGAACGTGCCAGAACAGATAGGTATATAAGGCCCAGTCAGTAACGAACAATGTATATAACATGAACATGCCAGAACAGATAGGTATATAAGGCCCAGTCAGTAACGAACAATGTATATAACATGAACGTGCCAGAACAGATAGGTAAGGCCCAGTCAGTAACGAACAATGTATATAACATGAACGTGCCAGAACAGATAGGTATATAAGGCCCAGTCAGTAACGAACAATGTATATAACATGAACGTGCCAGAACAGAAAGGTTAGGCCCAGTCAGTAACGAACAATGTATATAACATGAACATGCCAGAACAGATAGGTAAGGCCCAGTCAGTAACGAACAATACATTTCAGAGACAGGATACATGATAGTGATCAATTAATATGTGGAGAAAAACGCAGTTGATTGATTACGCTTTGAAAACTTTGGAAAGAAATTATACTTGGACGGTAATTCACAGGAATTTTATATAGTTTATCGGGAAACATGACGGACATCACAAGATTTAATGTGTGTACGAATTAAACTGAATCACAGTGTGAAAATTCAAGTGAGCTTTTAAAAAAGTAAATTTGCGGCTTTTTAAAGTAAATAAAATTCCATGACAGAGTATCACCTGTAAAATATCCAGGATGCACTTTTAAACATAAACCAAAACTGTCTTATTTTCTGCCGTTTAACATCTATATACTAGACCCGATAGAGGTTCCTCCTATCACAGA
Organism: Pecten maximus; assembly: GCF_902652985.1. Taxonomy (NCBI): domain Eukaryota; kingdom Metazoa; phylum Mollusca; class Bivalvia; order Pectinida; family Pectinidae; genus Pecten; species Pecten maximus. Next base: position 116,775 of record NC_047027.1, on the reverse strand, counting down.
CCCCGATAGAGGTCCCTCCTATCACAGACCCCGATAGAGGTCCCTCCTATCACAGACCCCGATAGAGGTTCCTATCACAGACCCCGATAGAGGTTCCTCCTATCACAGACCCCGATAGAGGTCCCTCCTATCCCAGACCCCGATAGAGGTTCGCCCTATCACAGACCCCGATAGAGGTTCGCCTATCACAGACCCCGATAGAGGTTCCTCCTATCACAGACCCCGATAGAGGTCCCTCCTATCACAGACCCCGATAGAGGTTCGCCTATCACAGACCCCGATAGAGGTTCGCCCTATCACAGACCCCGATAGAGGTTCCTCCTATCACAGACCCCGATAGAGGTTCCTCCTATCACAGACCCCGATAGAGGTTCGCCTATCACAGACCCCGATAGAGGTTCCTCCTATCACAGACCCCGATAGAGGTCCCTCCTATCACAGACCCCGATAGAGGTTCGCCTATCACAGACCCCGATAGATGTTCGCCCTATCACAGACCCCGATAGAGGTTCCTCCTATCACAGACCCCGATAGAGGTTCCTCCTATCACAGACCCCGATAGAGGTCCCTCCTATCACAGACTCCGATAGAGGTTCCTATCACAGACCCCGATAGAGGTTCCTATCACAGACCCCGATAGAGGTTCATATCACAGACCCCGATAGAGGTCCCTCCTATCACAGACCCCGATAGAGGTCCCTCCTATCACAGACCCCGGTAGAGGTTCCTATCACAGACCCCGATAGAGGTTCCTCCTATCACAGACCCCGATAGAGGTTCCTCCTATCACAGACCCCGATAGAGGTCCCTCCTATCACAGACCCCGATAGAGGTTCCTATCACAGACCCCGATAAAGGTTCCTATCACAGACCCCGATAGAGGTTCCTCCTATCACAGACCCCGATAGAGGTTCGCCTATCACAGACCCCGATAGAGGTTTCTATCACACACCCCGATAGAGGTTCCTATCACAGACCCCGATAGAGGTTCCTCTTATCACAGACTCCGATAGAGGTTCCTCCTATCACAGACCCCGATAGAGGTTCGCCTATCACAGACCCCGATAGAGGTTCGCCTATCACAGACCCCGATAGAGGTTCCTCCTATCACAGACCCCGATAGAGGTCCCTCCTATCACAGACCCCGATAGAGGTTCCTCCTATCAGAGACCCCGATAGAGGTCCCTCCTATCACAGAACCCGATAGAGGTTCCTATCACAGACCCCGATAGAGGTTCCTATCACAGACCCCGATAGAGGTTCGCCCTATCACAGACCCGGATAGAGGTTCCTACTATCACAGACCCCGATAGAGGTCCCTCCTATCACAGACCCCGATAGAGGTTCCTATCACAGACCCCGATAGAGGTTCCTATCACAGACCCCGATAGAGGTTCGCCCTATCACAGACCCCGATAGAGGTTCCTCTTATCACAGACCCCGATAGAGGTTCCTATCACAGACCCCGATAAAGGTTCCTATCACAGACCCCGATAGAGGTTCGCCTATCACAGACCCCGATAGAGGTTCGCCCTATCACAGACCCGGATAGAGGTTCCTACTATCACAGACCCCGATAGAGGTTCCTACTATCACAGACCCCGATAGAGGTTCCTCCTATCACAGACCCCGATAGAGGTTCCTCCTATCACAGACCCGATAGAGGTTCCTCCTATCACAGACCCCGATAGAGGTCCCTCCTATCACAGACCCCGATAGAGGTCCCTCCTATCACAGACCCCGATAGAGGTCCCTCCTATCACAGACCCCGATAGAGGTTCCTACTATCACAGACCCCGATAGAGGTTCCTCCTATCACAGACCCCGATAGAGGTTCCTCCTATCACAGACCCCGATAGAGGTCCCTCCTATCACAGACCCCGATAGAGGTCCCTCCTATCACAGACCCCGATAGAGGTCCCTCCTATCACAGACCCCGATAGAGGTTCCTCCTATCACAGACCCCGATAGAGGTTCCTCCTATCACAGACCCCGATAGAGGTCCCTCCTATCACAGACCCCGATAGAGGTTCCTCCTATCACAGACCCGATAGAGGTTCCTCCTATCACAGACCCCGATAGAGGTTCCTCCTATCACAGACCCCGATAGAGGTCCCTCCTATCACAGACCCCGATAGAGGTTCGCCTATCACAGACCCGGATAGAGGTTCCTACTATCACAGACCCCGATAGAGGTCCCTCCTATCACAGACCCCGATAGAGGTTCCTATCACAGACCCCGATAAAGGTTCCTATCACAGACCCCGATAGAGGTTCCTCCTATCACAGAACCCGATAGAGGTTCGCCTATCACAGACCCCGATAGAGGTTTCTATCACAGACCCCGATAGAGGTTCCTCTTATCACAGACCCCGATAGAGGTCCCTCCTATCACAGACTCCGATAGAGGTTCCTACTATCACAGACCCCGATAGAGGTTCCTCCTATCACAGACCCCGATAAAGGTTCCTATCACAGACCCCGATAGAGGTTCCTCCTATCACAGACCCCGATAGAGGTTCGCCTATCACAGACCCCGATAGAGGTTTCTATCACAGACCCCGATAGAGGTTCCTATCACAGACCCCGATAGAGGTTCCTCTTATCACAGACTCCGATAGAGGTTCCTCCTATCACAGACCCCGATAGAGGTTCCTCCTTTCACAGACCCCGATAGAGGTTCCTACTATCACAGACCCCGATAGAGGTTCGCCTATCACAGACCCCGATAGAGGTCCCTCCTATCACAGACCCCGATAGAGGTTCGCCTATCACAGACCCGGATAGAGGTTCCTACTATCACAGACCCCGATAGAGGTCCCTCCTATCACAGACCCCGATAGAGGTTCGACTATCACAGACCCGGATAGAGGTTCCTACTATCACAGACCCCGATAGAGGTTCCTCCTATCACAGACCCCTATAGAGGTCCCTCCTATCACAGACCCCGATAGAGGTTCGCCTATCACAGACCCGGATAGAGGTTCCTACTATCACAGACCCCGATAGAGGTCCCTCCTATCACAGACCCCGATAGAGGTCCCTCCTATCACAGACCCCGATAGAGGTTCGCCTATCACAGACCCCGATAGAGGTCCCTCCTATCACAGACCCCGATAGAGGTTCGCCTATCACAGACCCCGATAGAGGTTCCTCCTATCACAGACCCCGATAGAGGTTCCTATCACAGACCCCGATAGAGGTTCGCCTATCACAGACCCGGATAGAGGTTCCTACTATCACAGACCCCGATAGAGGTTCCTCCTATCACAGACCCCGATAGAGGTCCCTCCTATCACAGACCCCGATAGAGGTTCGCCTATCACAGACCCGGATAGAGGTTCCTACTATCACAGACCCCGATAGAGGTCCCTCCTATCACAGACCCCGATAGAGGTCCCTCCTATCACAGACCCCGATAGAGGTTCGCCTATCACAGACCCCGATAGAGGTCCCTCCTATCACAGACCCCGATAGAGGTTCGCCTATCACAGACCCCGATAGAGGTTCCTCCTATCACAGACCCCGATAGAGGTTCCTATCACAGACCCCGATAGAGGTTCCTCCTATCACAGACCCCGATAGAGGTCCCTCCTATCACAGACCCCGATAGAGGTTCCTCCTATCACAGACACCGATAGAGGTTCCTCCTATCACAGACCTCTATAGAGGTTTGCCTATCACAGACCCCGGTAGAGGTCCCTCCTATCACAGACCCCGATAGAGGTTCCTCCTATCACAGACCCCGATAGAGGTTCCTCCTATCACAGACCCCGATAGAGGTCCCTCCTATCACAGACTCCGATAGAGGTTCCTATCACAGACCCCGATAGAGGTCCCTCCTATCACAGACCCCGATAGAGGTCCCTCCTATCACAGACCCCGATAGAGGTTCGCCTATCACAGACCCCGATAGAGGTTCGCCTATCACAAACCCCGATAGAGGTTCGCCTATCACAGACCCCGATAGAGGTTACTCCTATCACAGACTCCGATAGAGGTTCGCCTATCACAGACTCCGATAGAGGTTCCTCCTATCACAGACCCCGATAGAGGTTCGCCTATCACAGACCCCGATAGAGGTTACTCCTATCACAGACTCCGATAGAGGTTCCTCCTATCACAGACCCCGATAGAGGTTCGCCTATCACAGACCCCGATAGAGGTTCGCCTATCACAGACCCCGATAGAGGTTACTCCTATCACAGACCCCGATAGAGGTTCCTCCTATCACAGACCCCGATAGAGGTTCCTCCTATCACAGACCCCGATAGAGGTTACTCCTATCACAGACCCCTATAGAGGTTTCTCCTATCACAGACTCCGATAGAGGTTCCTATCACAGACCCCGATAGAGGTTCCTCCTATCACAGACCCCGATAGAGGTCCCTCCTATCACAGACCCCGATAGAGGTTACTCCTATCACAGACCCCGATAGAGGTTCCTATCACAGACTCCGATAGAGGTTCGCCTATCACAGACCCCGATAGAGGTTCGCCTATCACAGACCCCGATAGAGGTTCCTCCTATCAAACACTCCGATAGAGGTTCGCCTATCACGGACCTCGCTAGGGATTTTCTGTGATGGTCGATCTGTCTAACATTCAAAACAAGAGTTTGTCGCCTGTACACGTGAAGCTGTATCCATGTGTGCTGTTATCACATCCTGTTAAACTATTACATATATTGTTATTATATAACATCCTGTTAAACTATTACATATATTGTTATTATATAACATCCTGTTAAACTATTACATATATTGTTATTATATAACATTCTGTTAAACTATTACATATATTGTTATTATATAACATCCTGTTAAACTATTACATATAGTGTTATTATATAACATCCTGTTAAACTATTACATATAGTGTTATTATATAACATCCTGTTAAACTATTACATATATTGTTATTATATAACATCCTGTTAAACTATTACATATAGTGTTATTATATAACATCCTGTTAAACTATTACATATATTGTTATTATATAACATCCTGTTAAACTATTACATATAGTGTTATTATATAACATCCTGTTAAACTATTACATATATTGTTATTATATAACATCCTGTTAAACTATTACATATATTGTTATTATATAACATCCTGTTAAACTATTACATATATTGTTATTATAAAAACAAAAGGACAATGACAAAACAGTACTAGAGCTTTATTTAGGAACACACATCTCGTATAGACAATACATCAATACATACAACAAATAGCACTCATTGTCTGTATCAATATAACAACAGTGGATAGTAACAGAGGTAAAACCCAGTAGTTCATCACGTGATCTGTGACGTTAACCATCATAACTGTTCGTTATCGTCCTATCACACCAGTCGTGTTCCCAGAAACCTCTGTTTGTCAACACTGGTGAAACCTAAAGAACCAATTATGGCGAAACTTGAAACTTTTACAGAAACTGTGACTGTTAGCGAACATGTATTAGTGTTTGTGTGGCGCGCCTGTACACTGTGACTGTTAGCGAACATGTATTAGTGTTTGTGTCGCGCGCCTGTACACTGTGACTGTTAGCGAACATGTATTAGTGTTTGTGTCGCGCGCCTGTACACTGTGACTGTTAGCGAACATGTATTAGTGTTTGTGTCGCGCGCCTGTACACTGTGACTGTTAGCGAACATGTATTAGTGTTTGTGTCGCGCGCCTGTAAACTGTGACTGTTAGCGAACATGTATTAGTGTTTGTGTGGCGCGCCTGTAAACTGTGACTGTTAGCGAACATGTATTAGTGTTTGTGTCGCGCGCCTGTAAACTGTGACTGTTAGCGAACATGTATTAGTGTTTGTGTGGCGCGCCTGTAAACTGTGACTGTTAGCGAACATGTATTAGTGTTTGTGTCGCGCGCCTGTACACTGTGACTGTTAGCGAACATGTATTAGTGTTTGTGTGGCGCGCCTGTTAACTGTGACTGTTAGCGAACATGTATTAGTGTTTGTGTCGCGCGCCTGTACACTGTGACTGTTAGCGAACATGTATTAGTGTTTGTGTCGCGCGCCTGTAAACTGTGACTGTTAGCGAACATGGATTAGTGTTTGTGTCGCGCGCCTGTACACTGTGACTGTTAGCGAACATGTATTAGTGTTTGTGTCGCGCGCCTGTACACTGTGACTGTTAGCGAACATGCATTAGTGTTTGTGTGGCGCGCCTGTACACTGTGACTGTTAGCGAACATGCATTAGTGTTTGTGTGGCGCGCCTGTACACTGTGACTGTTAGCGAACATGTATTAGTGTTTGTGTCGCGCGCCTGTAAACTGTGACTGTTAGCGAACATGTATTAGTGTTTGTGTGGCGCGCCTGTAAACTGTGACTGTTAGCGAACATGTATTAGTGTTTGTGTGGCGCGCCTGTAAACTGTGACTGTTAGCGAACATGTATTAGTGTTTGTGTCGCGCGCCTGTAAACTGTGACTGTTAGCGAACATGTATTAGTGTTTGTGTGGCGCGCCTGTAAACTGTGACTGTTAGCGAACATGTATTAGTGTTTGTGTCGCGCGCCTGTACACTGTGACTGTTAGCGAACATGTATTAGTGTTTGTGTGGCGCGCCTGTTAACTGTGACTGTTAGCGAACATGTATTAGTGTTTGTGTCGCGCGCCTGTACACTGTGACTGTTAGCGAACATGTATTAGTGTTTGTGTCGCGCGCCTGTAAACTGTGACTGTTAGCGAACATGTATTAGTGTTTGTGTCGCGCGCCTGTAAACTGTGACTGTTAGCGAACATGGATTAGTGTTTGTGTCGCGCGCCTGTACACTGTGACTGTTAGCGAACATGTATTAGTGTTTGTGTGGCGCGCCTGTACACTGTGACTGTTAGCGAACATGTATTAGTGTTTGTGTGGCGCGCCTGTACACTGTGACTGTTAGCGAACATGCATTAGTGTTTGTGTGGCGCGCCTGTACACTGTGACTGTTAGCGAACATGTATTAGTGTTTGTGTCGCGCGCCTGTAAACTGTGACTGTTAGCGAACATGTATTAGTGTTTGTGTGGCGCGCCTGTAAACTGTGACTGTTAGCGAACATGTATTAGTGTTTGTGTCGCGCGCCTGTACACTGTGACTGTTAGCGAACATGTATTAGTGTTTGTGTCGCGCGCCTGTACACTGTGACTGTTAGCGAACATGTATTAGTGTTTGTGTCGCGCGCCTGTAAACTGTGACTGTTAGCGAACATGTATTAGTGTTTGTGTCGCGCGCCTGTACACTGTGACTGTTAGCGAACATGTATTAGTGTTTGTGTGGCGCGCCTGTAAACTGTGACTGTTAGCGAACATGTATTAGTGTTTGTGTCGCGCGCCTGTAAACTGTGACTGTTAGCGAACATGTATTAGTGTTTGTGTCGCGCGCCTGTAAACTGTGACTGTTAGCGAACATGTATTAGTGTTTGTGTCGCGCGCCTGTAAACTGTGACTGTTAGCGAACATGTATTAGTGTTTGTGTGGCGCGCCTGTAAACTGTGACTGTTAGCGAACATGTATTAGTGTTTGTGTCGCGCGCCTGTAAACTGTGACTGTTAGCGAACATGTATTAGTGTTTGTGTCGCGCGCCTGTAAACTGTGACTGTTAGCGAACATGTATTAGTGTTTGTGTGGCGCGCCTGTACACTGTGACTGTTAGCGAACATGTATTAGTGTTTGTGTGGCGCGCCTGTACACTGTGACTGTTAGCGAACATGTATTAGTGTTTGTGTGGCGCGCCTGTACACTGTGACTGTTAGCGAACATGCATTAGTGTTTGTGTGGCGCGCCTGTACACTGTGACTGTTAGCGAACATGTATTAGTGTTTGTGTCGCGCGCCTGTAAACTGTGACTGTTAGCGAACATGTATTAGTGTTTGTGTCGCGCGCCTGTAAACTGTGACTGTTAGCGAACATGTATTAGTGTTTGTGTCGCGCGCCTGTACACTGTGACTGTTAGCGAACATGTATTAGTGTTTGTGTCGCGCGCCTGTACACTGTGACTGTTAGCGAACATGTATTAGTGTTTGTGTCGCGCCTGTAAACTGTGACTGTTAGCGAACATGTATTAGTGTTTGTGTCGCGCGCCTGTAAACTGTTACTGTTAGCGAACATGTATTAGTGTTTGTGTGGCGCGCCTGTACACTGTGACTGTTAGCGAACATGTATTAGTGTTTGTCTCGCGCGCCTGTAAACTGTGACTGTTAGCGAACATGTATTAGTGTTTGTGTCGCGCGCCTGTAAACTGTGACTGTTAGCGAACATGCATTAGTGTTTGTGTCGCGCGCCTGTAAACTGTGACTGTTAGCGAACATGCATTAGTGTTTGTGTCGCGCGCCTGTAAACTGTGACTGTTAGCGAACATGCATTAGTGTTTGTGTCGCGCGCCTGTAAACTGTGACTGTTAGCGAACATGTATTAGTGTTTGTGTCGCGCGCCTGTACACTGTGACTGTTAGCGAACATGTATTAGTGTTTGTGTCGCGCGCCTGTACACTGTGACTGTTAGCGAACATGTATTAGTGTTTGTGTGGCGCGCCTGTACACTGTGACTGTTAGCGAACATGTATTAGTGTTTGTGTGGCGCGCCTGTACACTGTGACTGTTAGCGAACATGTATTAGTGTTTGTGTCGCGCGCCTGTACACTGTGACTGTTAGCGAACATGTATTAGTGTTTGTGTCGCGCGCCTGTACACTGTGACTGTTAGCGAACATGTATTAGTGTTTGTGTCGCGCGCCTGTAAACTGTTACTGTTAGCGAACATGTATTAGTGTTTGTGTCGCGCGCCTGTAAACTGTGACTGTTAGCGAACATGTATTAGTGTTTGTGTGGCGCGCCTGTAAACTGTGACTGTAAGCGAACATGTATTAGTGTTTGTGTGGCGCGCCTGTAAACTGTGACTGTTAGCGAACATGTATTAGTGTTTGTGTGTCGCGCCTGTAAACTGTGACTGTTAGCGAACATGTATTAGTGTTTGTGTGGCGCGCCTGTACACTGTGACTGTTAGCGAACATGTATTAGTGTTTGTGTCGCGCGCCTGTACACTGTGACTGTTAGCGAACATGTATTAGTGTTTGTGTCGCGCGCCTGTAAACTGTGACTGTTAGCGAACATGTATTAGTGTTTGTGTCGCGCGCCTGTAAACTGTGACTGTTAGCGAACATGTATTAGTGTTTGTGTCGCGCCTGTAAACTGTTACTGTTAGCGAACATGGATTAGTGTTTGTGTCGCGCGCCTGTAAACTGTGACTGTTAGCGAACATGGATTAGTGTTTGTGTCGCGCGCCTGTACACTGTGACTGTCAGCGAACATGTATTAGTGTTTGTGTCGCGCCTGTAAACTGTGACTGTTAGCGAACATGTATTAGTGTTTGTGTCGCGCGCGACGGAGTCGATGAGACATATAAGTGTTACGTTTCTGGCGGCGACATCAACTTCTCAGTAAGTACGTACGAGGGATGATCGTGATGTTGTGAGCCTCATATTGACGGAGGTTCTCAAGGATGTTCTTTTTATTCTTTGGCTATACAGGGCCGTATCCCTAAGGACTGGTCTCATTTGGTTAGTTAAAACAAGGTCAGCGGCTTTTGCAAAATGGACAAAATCGTTGAAAGAACAGTGATCCAATATTTCCATAAACAAGAGATCCCAAAGGGATCTTGGCGCCCACCATTGAATGATCTTCATAGGTTCCATGTCAGATTGATCTTTTCTCTACTTTTCTCTTCCTCTAAGTCTTACTAATCTGTGTAAATTCAGAAATGGCCTCTAGTACTTTTCAGACAAGCTGGGGAACCTATATATAAAATTTAAGATTTAGTAATAATGGCTGTCTGTCGGCCATGTTGTTTTGGGGTTGGTCCTAAAATGCAATACCATGGGCCAAGGGGAACCTAAATATGAAATTTGAGAAAGATACCTTCAGTATCTTCTGTGAAATAGCGATAACAAACTTCAATTGTCAAAATACAAGATGGCTGCCTGTCGGCCATGTTGTTTTCCTATTGGTCCCAAGATGCAATATGCAGAACTATGTCCGTCAAAATTCAAATTCTACAATATAAGACTCACAACATATCAATTCACCCTGGTACATAAACTATTTAATGACGTCAGGAGTGTACTTGTATCTATATATGTAACTATCCCAACATTTCAGATTCAGAAGTTCATCTTAAATTTACAGTTAATTGGACTTAGTTAATTGATTGTACTATGTTAAAGTTATCCGTTTAGCTGGGGGTTGAGTTTAATTTCTCACAAAGTAAACGTGTTGTCATGACCAAACCTGGAGTATACTTTAATCTATGTATCCCTACACACATTTCCGGTTAGCTGGGGTTGTATTTATCGCTTTTTAGCTCTTTAGCTTTTGTCGTGGTGCGGCGTCCGTCCGTCAATATTTGCATTAAATCGATACTAGTGATAAAGTTATGAATGGATTTGAACCATTGGTCAGAAATATCCTTGATGAATTGAGAACAGATTTTGCATAAATGATGACTGGGGTCAGAGGGACAGGGCCCAATAGGAGAAATTGAGGTTAATTCTTAAAATCCCTGCTAGTCCTCAATGACCAATAACTGATGAAATTTAGTCTGAAGCATTTTGGGTAAGGATATCTTTTGTTGTATAAATGAAAGGTATTGGTCCCTTGGGACTGGAGAAATGTTGCAAAAAAGAAGAGGAAACAAACAAACAACTTTAAACCATAGTAGGGAAATGCAGCAAAAATGGTAGAAAAATAATTTAAATGTAACTTAAACTTTTTGCCATTATTACTGAAATATCCAGGTCAGCGATGCAGGCCCTTTGTGCCTCTTGTTAATATTTGGAAAACTACATTGTAACAATTAAATCTTTGTTAAAATTGTTCAGGTAATTACAACACTAGATACAATAAACATGTTGACTTAATCTAAGACACGCGACACATAATTACGTGTACTTCTAGTTATGACTTATTTCGGTAGAATTAACACACGCTGTTCATGTTGTCAGAAAAATGATACATTTACATCCTAGTGACCAGCTATATTACTGACGAGGAGGTGGACCATTTATCTGAGTTAGAGTGGCCGTGTGAGTGACCAGCTATATTATTGACGAGGAGGTAGACCACTTATCTGAGTTAGTGGCCGTGTGAGTGACCAGCTACATTATTGACGAGGAGGTGGACCACTTATCTGAGTTAGTGGCCGTGTGAGTGACCAGCTATATTATTGACGAGGAGGTAGACCATTTATCTGAGTTAGAGTGGCCGTGTGAGTGACCAGCTATATTATTGACGAGGAGGTAGACCATTTATCTGAGTTAGTGGCCTTGTGAGTGACCAGCTACATTATTGACGAGGAGGTAGACCATTTATCTGAGTTAGAGTGGCCGTGTGAGTGACCAGCTACATTATTGACGTGGATTTCCAGGGATCGACCGTTTATCAAGAGTTAGAATAAGTCTTCTTGTAAGAAACTGGACTTCGTGACAAGTGGTTCAATAATTGTTCAATACACATATATGTATACGTACCAGAATAGTCATTGTTGACCAAACATTATCCAGCTAGGTTACGTAAGTTAAACATATAAAATACGTCCTGTGTCGTCACAACAAAGGAATTACCTAGATCACCTCACGGTCGCCATTCCTTTTTCTGTATTGGTCAAACATTTCCGGAGTGACTTCAAAATACGGTGTTTCTGTAGCGTTCACGGCACAGGGGGCACGGTATTACAGGCCTACAGCTGGTTACACAGTGCGTTAAGTATAGAAACATTGTGTAGGATTTATAAGAAAACTACTTCCACTATCAAACTAGCTATCTACATCCAGCGAAATACGGACATGTTGATTGTCAGTGGATTACGGACAGGTTGATGGTCAGTGGACTACGGACAGGTTGATGGTCAGTGAACTACGGACAGGTTGATGGTCAGTGGACTACGGACAGGTTGATGGTCAGTGGACTACGGACAGGTTGATGGTCAGTGGAATACGGACAGGTTGATGGTCAGTGGCCTACGGACAGGTTGATGAAGTGAAGTCACACACCCGTAAAAGGTCGTTCCACTTGAGGCCGGGCGGACATGGCTGTTTGTACACGAGTCCCCATACACAACTCACGAAGCCGTCACATGTGTCACATGACTGGTACACTCCGGCGGCCTTTCCCGTACAGTCCTTCACACATTCTGTAATATAAAGGCCAAGGTCAAGGGTCACACACTGAAGGCCAAGGTCAAGGGTCACACACTGAAGGCCAAGGCCAAAATCACACATTACACTCCATTTCCCTACGAACAGTACTAACGTACATGTACAATGATGGTTTAGGCCCACCATTATACGATAGTTTTCTCGCCTGTGAGAGAGACTTTGACGTACATGTACAATGATGGTTTAGGCCCACCATTATACGATAGTTTTCTCGCCTGTGAGAGAGACTTTGACGTACATGTACAATGATGGTTTAGGCCCACCATTATACGATAGTTTTCTCGCCTGTGAGAGAGACTTTGACGTACATGTACAATGATGGTTTAGGCCCACCATTATACGATAGTTTTCTCGCCTGTGACAGAGACTTTGACGTACATGTACAATGATGGTTTAGACCCACCATTATACGATAGTTTTCTCGCCTGTGACAGAGACTTTGACGTACATGTACAATGATGGTTTAGGCCCACCATTACACGATAGTTTTCTCGCCTGTGAGAGAGACTTTGACGTACATGTACAATGATGGTTTAGGCCCACCATTATACGATAGTTTTCTCGCCTGTGAGAGAGACTTTGACGTACATGTACAATGATGGTTTAGGCCCACCATTACACGATAGTTTTCTCGCCTGTGAGAGAGACTTTGACGTACATGTACAATGATGGTTTAGGCCCACCATTACACGATAGTTTTCTCGCCTGTGAGAGAGACTTTGACGTACATGTACAATGATGGTTTAGGCCCACCATTACACGATAGTTTTCTCGCCTGTGAGAGAGACTTTGACGTACATGTACAATGATGGTTTAGACCCACCATTATACGATAGTTTTCTCGCCTGTGACAGAGACTTTGACGTACATGTACAATGATGGTTTAGGCCCACCATTACACGATAGTTTTCTCGCCTGTGACAGAGACTGTGCTGTTACTTTTACGGTGGCGACAGTGGTACTGGCAACATTTACTTTATAGTTGTTTGTTCCGTTGTTCAAAAAGTATCCGCCCAACTTTATCCTTTGGTACAGAGAGGACATCTCAAGTTATGGTCCAGTGACTCTTGAGACTAGGGACGGAACAGTATATTTGGTCTACTATGGCACTAAATCGTATCTAGTGCAGAATTGTACAGTATAGTTCAGTATAGTACAGTATAGTACAGTATAGTTCAGTATAGTACAGTATAGTTCAGTATAGTACAGTATAGTACAGTATAGTTCAGTATAGTACAGTATAGTACAGTATAGTACAGTATAGTTCAGTATAGTTCAGTATAGTACAGTATAGTACAGTATAGTACAGTATAGTCAGTATAGTACAGTATAGTTCAGTATAGTACAGTATAGTCAGTATAGTACAGTATAGTCAGTATAATTCAGCATAGTACAGTATAGTTCAGTATAAGACAGTATAAGACAGTATAATTCAGTATAGTCAGTATAGTACAGTATAGTACAGTATAGTACAGTATAGTTCAGTATAAGACAGTATAAGACAGTATAATTCAGTATAGTACAGTATAGTACAGTATAGTACAGTATAGTTCAGTATAGTACAGTATAATTCAGTATAGTACAGTATAGTACAGTATAGTACAGTATAGTTCAGTATAGTACAGTGTAGTACAGTATAGTACAGTATAGTACAGTATAGTTCAGTATAGTACAGTATAGTTCAGTATAGTACAGTATAATTCAGTATAGTACAGTATAGTACAGTAAAAGACAGTATAGTCAGTATAGTACAGTATAGTACAGTATAGTTCACTATAATTCAGTATAGTTCAGTATAGTAAAGTATAATTCAGTATAGTACAGTATAGTCAGTATAGTACAGTATCGTACAGTATAGTCAGTATAGTACAGTATAGTACAGAATAGTCAATATAGTACAGTATAGTTCAGTATAGTACAGTATAGTTCAGTATAGTTCAGTATAGTTCAGTATAGTAAAGTATAATTCAGTATAGTACAGTATAGTACAGAATAGTCAATATAGTACAGTATAGTTCAGTATAGTACAGTATAGTTCAGTATAGTTCAGTATAGTTCAGTATAGTAAAGTATAATTCAGTATAGTACAGTATAGTCAGTATAGTACAGTATAGTACAGTATAGTACAGTATAGTACAGTATAGTACAGTGTAGTACAGTATAGTACAGTATAGTACAGTATAGTACAGTATAGTACAGTGTAGTACAGTATAGTACAGTTATAGTAAGTATAGTACAGTTGATAGTCCAGTATAGTACAGTATAGTACAGTATAGTACAGTTAGTACAGTATAGTACAGTATAGTACAGTATAGTACAGTATAGTACAGTTACAGTACAGTAAAGTTACAGTACAGTACCGTACAGTTACAGTATAGTACAGTACAGTACAGTATAGTACAGTATAGTACAGTTATAGTACAGTATAGTCAGTATAGTACAGTATAGTCAGTATAGTACAGTACAGTATGGTACAGTATAGTACAGTATAGTACAGTATAGTACAGTATAGTACAGTATAGTACAGTATAGTCAGTATAGTACAGTATAGTCAGTATAGTACAGTATAGTACAGTATAGTCAGTATAGTACAGTATAGTACAGTATAGTACAGTATAGTCAGTATAGTCAGTATAGTACAGTATAGTACAGTATAGTACAGTATAGTACAGTATAGTACAGTATAGTACAGTATAGTACAGTATAGTACAGTATAGTCAGTATAATACAGTATAGTACAGTATAGTCAGTATAGTACAGTATAGTACAGTATAGTACAGTATAGTACAGTATAGTACAGTATAGTTCAGTATAAGACAGTATAGTACAGTATAGTACAGTATAGTAGTATAGTATAGTATAGTACAGTACAGTATAATACAGTATAGTACAGTATAGTCAGTATAGTACAGTATAGTACAGTATAGTACAGTGTAGTACAGTATAGTACAGTATAGTTCAGTATAAGACAGTATAGTACAGTATAGTACAGTATAGTACAGTATAGTAGTATAGTATAGTATAGTACAGTATAATACAGTATAGTACAGTATAGTCAGTATAGTACAGTATAGTACAGTATAGTACAGTGTAGTACAGTATAGTATAGTACAGTATAATACAGTATAGTACAGTATATTTCAGTATAGTACAGTATAGTACAGTATAGTACAGTATAGTCAGTATAGTACAGTAAAGTACAGTATAGTACAGTATAGTACAGTATAGTTCAGTATAGTACAGTATAGTTCAGTATAGTACAGTATAGTACAGTATAGTACAGTATAGTACAGTATAGTCAGTAAAGTACAGTATAGTACAGTATAGTACAGTATAGTACAGTATAGTAAAGTACAGTATAGTACAGTATAGTCAGTATAGTACAGTATAGTACAGTATAGTACAGTATAGTACAGTATAGTCAGTATAGTACAGTATAGTCAGTATAGTACAGTATAGTACAGTATAGTACAGTATAGTACAGTATAGTTCAGTATAGTACAGTATAGTTCAGTATAGTACAGTATAGTACAGTGTAGTACAGTATAGTACAGTATAGTCAGTATAGTACAGTATAGTTCAGTATAGTACAGTATAGTACAGTATAGTACAGTATAGTCAGTAAAGTACAGTATAGTACAGTATAGTACAGTATAGTACAGTATAGTACAGTAAAGTACAGTATAGTACAGTATAGTCAGTATAGTACAGTATAGTCAGTATAGTACAGTATAGTCAGTATAGTACAGTATAGTACAGTATAGTACAGTATAGTACAGTATAGTTCAGTATAGTACAGTATAGTACAGTATAGTACAGTATAGTACAGTATAGTCAGTATAGTACAGTATAGTCAGTAAAGTACAGTATAGTACAGTAAAGTACAGTATAGTTCAGTATAGTACAGTATAGTACAGTATAGTACAGTATAGTACAGTATAGTACAGTATAGTACAGTATAGTTCAGTATAGTACAGTATAGTACAGTAAAGTACAGTATAGTACAGTAAAGTACAGTATAGTTCAGTATAGTACAGTATAGTTCAGTATAGTACAGTATAGTACAGTATAGTTCAGTATAGTACAGTATAGTACAGTATAGTACAGTATAGTACAGTATAGTACAGTATAGTACAGTATAGTACAGTATAGTACAGTATAGTACAGTATAGTTCAGTATAGTACAGTATAGTACAGTATAGTACAGTATAGTACAGTATAGTACAGTATAGTACAGTATAGTACAGTATAGTCAGTATAGTCAGTATAGTACAGTATAGTCAGTAAAGTACAGTATAGTACAGTATAGTATAGTATAGTACAGTATAGTCAGTATAGTACAGTATAGTACAGTATAGTACAGTATAGTATAGTATAGTACAGTATAGTACAGTATAGTCAGTATAGTACAGTATAGTACAGTATAGTACAGTATAGTACAGTATAGTACAGTAAAGTACAGTATAGTTCAGTATAGTACAGTATAGTACAGAATAGTACAGTATAGTACAGTATAGTACAGTATAGTACAGTATAGTTCAGTATAGTACAGTGTAGTACAGTATAGTACAGTATAATTCAGTATAGTACAGTATAGTACAGTATATTTCAGTATAGTACAGTGTAGTACAGTATAGTACAGTATAGTACAGTATAGTTCAGTATAGTTCAGTATAGTTCAGTATAAGACAGTATAGTTCAGTGTAGTTCAGTATAATTCAGTATAGTTCAGTATAATTCAGTATAGTTCAGTATAATTCAGTATAGTTCAGTATAAGGCAGTATAGTTCAGTATAAGACAGTATAATTCAGTATAAGACAGTATATTCAGTAAAAGACAGTATAGTTCAGTATAGTTCAGTATAATTCAGTATAGTTCAGTATAAGACAGTATAGTTCAGTATGGTTCAGTATAGTACAGTATAATTCAGTATTAGACAGTATAGTCAGTATAGTACAGTATAGTTCAGTATAATTCAGCATAGTTCAGTGTAGTTCAGTATAATTCAGTATAGTTCAGTATAGTTCAGTATAATTCAGTATAGTTCAGTATAAGGCAGTATAGTTCAGTATAAGACAGTATAATTCAGTATAAGACAGTATAATTCAGTAAAAGACAGTATAGTTCAGTATAGTTCAGTATAAGGCAGTATAGTTCAGTATAAGGCAGTATAGTTCAGTATAAGACAGTATAATTCAGTAAAAGACAGTATAGTTCAGTATAGTTCAGTATAGTTCAGTGTAAGACAGTATAATTCAGTATAGTTCAGTATAGTACAGTATAATTCAGTATAGTTCAGTATAGTACAGTATAGTCAGTATAGTTCAGTATAATTCAGTATAATTCAGTATAAGTTCAGTATAGTACAGTATAGTTCAGTATAATTCAGTATAGTTCAGTATAAGGCAGTATAGTTCAGTATAAGCACAGTATAATCAGTAAATAGACAGTATGTTCAGCTATAGTTCAGTATAATTCAGATAGTTCAGTATAAGACAGATAGTTATAGTTCAGTATGGTTCAGTATAGTACAGTATAATTCAGTATTAGACAGTATAGTCAGTATAGTACAGTATAGTTCAGTATAATTCAGTAATAGTTCAGTGTAGTTCATATAATTCAGTATAGTTCAGTATAGTTCAGTTATAATTCAGTATAGTTCAGTATAATTCAGTATAGTTCAGTATAATTCAGTATAGACAGTATAATTCAGTAAAAGACAGTATAGTTCAGTATAGTTCAGTATAGTTCAGTGTAAGACAGTATAATTCAGTATAGTTCAGTATAAGACAGTATAATTCAGTATAAGACAGTAAAGTTCAGTATAAGATAGTATAATTCAGTATAATTCAGTATAATTCAGTATAGTTCAGTATAGTTCAGTATAAGATAGTATAATTCAGTATAGTTCAGTATAGTTCAGTATATTTCAGTATAGTACAGTAAAGTACAGTATAGTACAGTAAAGTACAGTATAGTTCAGTATAGTACAGTATAGTTCAGTATAGTACAGTATAGTACAGTATAGTTCAGTATAGTACAGTATAGTCAGTATAGTACAGTATAGTACAGTATAGTACAGTATAGTACAGTGTAGTACAGTATAGTACAGTATAGTACAGTATAGTCAGTATAGTACAGTATAGTACAGTATAGTACAGTATAGTACAGTATAGTACAGTATAGTACAGTATAGTACAGTATGGTTCAGTATAGTACAGTATAGTACAGTATAGTACAGTATAGTACAGTATAGTACAGTATAGTATAGTATAGTCAGTATAGTCAGTATAGTACAGTATAGTACAGTATAGTCAGTAAAGTACAGTATAGTACAGTATAGTATAGTACAGTATAGTCAGTATAGTACAGTATAGTACAGTATAGTACAGTATAGTATAGTATAGTACAGTATAGTTCAGTATAGTTCAGTATAATTCAGTATAGTTCAGTATAAGACAGTATAGTTCAGTATGGTTCAGTATAGTACAGTATAATTCAGTATTAGACAGTATAGTCAGTATAGTACAGTATAGTTCAGTATAATTCAGTATAGTTCAGTGTAGTTCAGTATAATTCAGTATAGTTCAGTATAGTTCAGTATAATTCAGTATAGTTCAGTATAATTCAGTATAGTTCAGTATAATTCAGTATAGTTCAGTATAAGGCAGTATAGTTCAGTATAAGACAGTATAATTCAGTAAAAGACAGTATAGTTCAGTATAGTTCAGTATAGTTCAGTGTAAGACAGTATAATTCAGTATAGTTCAGTATAAGACAGTATAATTCAGTATCAGACAGTAAAGTTCAGTATAAGATAGTATAATTCAGTATAATTCAGTATAATTCAGTATAGTTCAGTATAGTTCAGTATAAGATAGTATAATTCAGTATAGTTCAGTATAGTTCAGTATATTTCAGTATAGTACAGTAAAGTACAGTATAGTACAGTAAAGTACAGTATAGTTCAGTATAGTACAGTATAGTTCAGTATAGTACAGTATAGTACAGTATAGTACAGTATAGTACAGTATAGTTCAGTATAGTACAGTATAGTCAGTAAAGTACAGTATAGTACAGTATAGTACAGTATAGTACAGTATAGTACAGTGTAGTACAGTGTAGTACAGTATAGTACAGTATAGTACAGTATAGTACAGTATAGTCAGTATAGTACAGTATAGTACAGTATAGTACAGTATAGTACAGTATAGTACAGTATAGTCAGTAAAGTACAGTATAGTACAGTATAGTATAGTACAGTATAGTCAGTATAGTACAGTATAGTACAGTATAGTACAGTATAGTACAGTATAGTATAGTATAGTTCAGTATAGTTCAGTATAGTACAGTAAAGTACAGTATAGTACAGTAAAGTACAGTATAGTACAGTATAGTCAGTATAGTACAGTATAGTACAGTATAGTCAGTATAGTACAGTATAGTCAGTATAGTACAGTATAGTCAGTATAGTACAGTATAGTACAGTATAGTACAGTATAGTTCAGTATAGTACAGTATAGTACAGTATAGTTCAGTATAGTACAGTGTAGTACAGTATAGTACAGTATAGTCAGTATAGTACAGTATAGTTCAGTATAGTACAGTATAGTACAGTATAGTACAGTATAGTTCAGTATAGTTCAGTATAGTTCAGTATAGTACAGTAAAGTACAGTATAGTACAGTAAAGTACAGTATAGTTCAGTATAGTACAGTATAGTTCAATATAGTACAGTATAGTACAGTATAGTACAGTATAGTTCAGTATAGTACAGTATAGTCAGTAAAGTACAGTATAGTACAGTATAGTACAGTATAGTACAGTATAGTATAGTACAGTATAGTACAGTATAGTACAGTATAGTACAGTATAGTCAGTATAGTACAGTATAGTACAGTATAGTCAGTATAGTTCAGTATAGTTCAGTATAGTACAGTATAGTACAGTATAGTACAGTATAGTTCAGTATAGTTCAGTATAGTTCAGTATAGTACAGTATAGTACAGTATAGTACAGTATAGTCAGTATAGTACAGTATAGTACAGTATAGTTCAGTATAGTTCAGTATAGTACAGTATAGTACAGTATAGTACAGTATAGTCAGTATAGTACAGTATAGTACAGTATAGTCAGTATAGTACAGTATAGTACAGTATAGTCAGTATAGTACAGTATAGTACAGTATAGTACAGTATAGTACAGTATGGTTCAGTATAGTACAGTATAGTACAGTATAGTATAGTATAGTCAGTATAGTACAGTATAGTACAGTATAGTACAGTATAGTACAGTATAGTCAGTATAGTACAGTATAGTACAGTATAGTACAGTATAGTTCAGTATAGTACAGTATAGTCAGTAAAGTACAGTATAGTACAGTATAGTCAGTATAGTACAGTATAGTACAGTATAGTACAGTATAGTTCAGTATAGTACAGTATAGTACAGTAAAGTACAGTATAGTTAAGTATAGTACAGTATAGTACAGTATAGTACAGTATAGTACAGTAAAGTACAGTATAGTTAAGTATAGTACAGTATAGTACAGTATGGTTCAGTATAGTACAGTATAGTACAGTATAGTACAGTATAGTATAGTATAGTCAGTATAGTACAGTATAGTACAGTATAGTCAGTATAGTACAGTATAGTACAGTATAGTTCAGTATAGTACAGTATAGTCAGTATAGTACAGTATAGTCAGTATAGTACAGTATAGTACAGTATAGTACAGTATGGTTCAGTATAGTACAGTATAGTATAGTATAGTCAGTATAGTACAGTATAGTACAGTATAGTACAGTATAGTATAGTATAGTCAGTATAGTACAGTATAGTACAGTATAGTACAGTATAGTCAGTAAAGTACAGTATAGTACAGTATAGTATAGTATAGTACAGTATAGTCAGTATAGTACAGTATAGTACAGTATAGTATAGTATAGTACAGCATAGTACAGTATAGTCAGTATAGTACAGTATAGTACAGTATAGTACAGTATAGTACAGTAAAGTACAGTATAGTTAAGTATAGTACAGTATAGTACAGTATAGTACAGTATAGTACAGTATAGTTCAGTATAGTACAGTATAGTTCAGTATAGTACAGTGTAGTACAGTATAGTACAGTATAATTCAGTATTAGACAGTATAGTCAGTATAGTACAGTATAGTTCAGTATAATTCAGTATAGTTCAGTGTAGTTCAGTATAATTCAGTATAGTTCAGTATAGTTCAGTATAATTCAGTATAGTTCAGTATAATTCAGTATAGTTCAGTATAAGGCAGTATAGTTCAGTATAAGACAGTATAATTCAGTAAAAGACAGTATAGTTCAGTATAGTTCAGTGTAAGACAGTATAATTCAGTATAGTTCAGTATAAGACAGTATAATTCAGTATAAGACAGTAAAGTTCAGTATAAGATAGTATAATTCAGTATAATTCAGTATAATTCAGTATAGTTCAGTATAGTTCAGTATAAGATAGTATAATTCAGTATAGTTCAGTATAAGACAGTATAATTCAGTATAATTCAGTATAGTTTAGTATAGTTCAGTATAAGACAGTATAATTCAGTATAGTACAGTATAGTTCAGTATAATTCAGTATATTTAAGTATAGTTCAGTACGTACTTCGTTTGGCACCTTGAACCACGGGCTGTATAGCTACACCTCCTAAAACACGAAAAAAAAATCAATTACAAATTACAAAGCAACCCGGAAATTAAGAAAAGGAGCTAAATATTTCTTGTACGATGTTTTATCTTTCCTAGTTACTGCCATCAATTTCTAACTTCAGAGCAGAATTAATTCTGTTGAAAACTTGGTCACAGTTATATACCTCGTGGTTACACTGTCCCTGTGTAAGGCTCTCTGTCAATTGTAAGTATGTCTGCCTTTCATCCTCAATGAAGATTAATAATGTTGATTAGTGACCAATGGTTGGATACAGCATTTTCAATTAGGAAGGGGGGGGGGGGGGGGGGGGGGCAAATTAAGGGGGTTGCGCCCCCTCCCACTTAAATCCGCCAGTGTGATAACAAGAGGCCTATAGGCCTTAATGGTCACCTGAGACTTAAACTACTATCTTCTATGTATTTATAATGTATTTCTAAGCAGTTCATAAAAAATTAATGAAGTAGCAAAGCTTCAAGCATAATTCTAAAAGAAATGAATCAATTTCCATCAAAATGCAATTTCTCTGCATAAAATATAGTAAAATTTACCACTTCGGGAAGAAACATGAAACCTATGGGGAATATAATTTACACCTCAGGACCTACCATCGACGAAGAGTATTTGATCAAAAACCTGCGATTTACATCAATGACATGATCTTAGATATGTCATCGATATGACGGTCACATTCATATGCTACACCTATGTTTTCTCTTTGTTTTCTCTTCACTTCCGGTCTTTAACCGGTCATTTGATTACTGCGAGAACTTTGTTAGTCAAGGTCAACTATTTGCATAACTAATGCAGCACAAACTCGTGCTGTAGATTCGCTAATTATCAAGTGTAAATGTTTCACAGTAATGAACAAAAATAACTGCAATTTATGGATACTTTTGAATTATCTTAAAAGGCCATATCAACGTCAGCTGTGATGGTTTGACCTAGAAATGGTACACTCAACTTGATAAGAGCAGATTCTTTCAAATGTGACCCTAACAAATAATTTTGAAAGAATTTTGAATTTTTATTTCATCGTTTGACCCATATGACCTTGAATGAAGGTCAAGGTCAAAGATAAATAAAACAGTTGTAGCCAGTCATATATGCTATCTGTGTACCAAACGTCCAGTCTTCATGTATATAGATAAAACAGCAGATTTTTTTTATGTGCAGGTTTGGTTGATTTTTGAATTTTGGCGGGAAGTGATGGTTGTATTATATGTATATCTGATTCTGAGTCTTAATTGGTTGGAAGGGCAAGAGTAAATACATGAATGCCACACGTTTGTTCTCCCCTAGCTGTGTAATATATGAAGGTATGAAAGAGAAAACTCGACATTGTATTGATACCACGAGATATGGATTTGGTTTTATTTGTTTAACGTCCTATTAACAGCTAAGGTCATTTAAGGACGGCCTCCCGTGCGTGCGACATGCATGCGTGTGGTGAGTGCGTATGTGTGTTTTGGGACGTGATATAAATATAAAGTTGTTATAGGTGATATGATGTGGTCAGGCCATACAAACCTGGGACAGGTGAACTGGCAGGGGGCGTCAAACTGCCACCTCCTGATGCTGCAGCAACTTTCGAGGTGTTTCCTAAAAAAGTATTATTTTCCTGGTAAAACATGTGCGATTTGATCAATATCTTTTTGGTTAATAAGTAACATGTTAAACCGTTTTGGTTTTATACAGATTTTTTAATGTTCTTGTCACTTCAATAAGGTTAAAGGTCACATAAGTGTTTAACGTCCTCGCAAAAACCAGAGTGGGAACGGTTGTCAAGGAAACACCAACAGCCAGAGTGATATGGGAACGGTTGTCAAGGAAACACCAACAGCCAAAGTGATATGGGAACGGTTGTCAAGGAAATACCAACAGCCAAAGTGATATGGGAACGGTTGTCAAGGAAACACCAACAGCCAAAGTGATATGGGAACGGTTGTCAAGGAAACACCAACAGCCAGAGTGATATGGGAACGGTTGTCAAGGAAATACCAACAGCCAGAGTGATATGGGAACGGTTGTCAAGGAAACACCAACAGCCAAAGTGATATGGGAACGGTTGTCAAGGAAATACCAACAGCCAAAGTGATATGGGAACGGTTGTCAAGGAAACACCAACAGCCAGAGTGATATGGGAACGGTTGTGAAGGAGACAAGTATAGAAAGGCAGAGCCGTGAGGAAAGTAAGAAATAACAACTGAACACAAATACAAGGAATTTAAATCAAGTGTTAATGTGGGACCAATAGATCTTAGTCCCGTAAAGGCCCAATATAAATCAACGGCTATATAGTTCAATATCCCAGAAACCAACGTCCATATAATTAAATGACAAACTAACGATTAGATGATTCGATTCAATGTCCCAGACAAACCAACATCTATGCAATTCAATGTCACAGATAATTTAACGTCTAGACAATCAAATGGCAATACCAATGTGTCCGATGTTTTGATTTTGGCTCGAGCTGTTGGAACTTACCGACAGGATGACATCCTATGAGGTCGAACCTCATGGAGATGTGATTGTTCCACTCAAGAGGGTTTATACGGACACACAACGCAATCACAGGGCACTGAAATATGTTTGTCTCCGGTGTGTCCTCGTCACTGTTACCCTTAAAGAACTGAAAACAACGATCTACTGTTATAGAACTGAAAACAACGATCTACTGTTAGAGAACTGAAAACAACGATCTACTGTTATAGAACTGAAAACAACGATCTACTGTTATAGGACTGAAAACAACGATCTACTGTTATAGAACTGAAAACAACGATCTACTGTTATAGAACTGAAAACAACGATCTACTGTTATAGGACTGAAAACAACGATCTACTGTTATAGGACTGAAAACAACGATCTACTGTTATAGAACTGAAAACAACGATCTACTGTTATAGGACTGAAAACAACGATCTACTGTTAAAGAACTGAAAACAACGACAGTCATATTATCTCACTCATCCCTGTTATCATCTCACGCATCCCTGTTATCATCTCACTCATCCCTGTTATCATCTCACGCATCACTGTTATCATCTCACTCATCCCTGTTATCATCTCACTCATCCCTGTTATCATCTCACGCATTACTGTTATCATCTCACTCATCACTGTTATCATCTCACTCATCACTGTTATCATCTCATTCATCGCTGTTATCATCTCACTCATCACTGTTATCATCTCACTCATCACTGTTATCATCTCACTCATCGCTGTTATCATCTCACTCATCACTGTTATCATCTCACTCATCGCTGTTATCATCTCACTCATCCCTGTTATCATCTCACTCATCACTGTTATCATCTCACTCATCCCTGTTATCATCTCACTCATCGCTGTTATCATCTCACTCATCCCTGTTATCATCTCGCTCATCGCTGTTATCGTCTCACTCATCGCTGTTATCATCTCACTCATCGCTGTTATCGTCTCACTCATCGCTGTTATCATCTCACTCATCCCTGTTATCGTCTCACTCATCGCTGTTATCATCTCACTCATCGCTGTTATCATCTCACTCATCGCTGTTATCATCTCACTCATCGCTGTTATCATCTCACTCATCACTGTTATCATCTCACTCATCCCTGTTATCATCTCACTCATCGCTGTTATCATCTCACTCATCCCTGTTATCATCTCACTCATCGCTGTTATCGTCTCACTCATCGCTGTTATCATCTCACTCATCGCTGTTATCGTCTCACTCATCGCTGTTATCATCTCACTCATCCCTGTTATCGTCTCACTCATCGCTGTTATCATCTCACTCATCGCTGTTATCATCTCACTCATCGCTGTTATCATCTCACTCATCGCTGTTATCATTAAAGAATCTAAAACTAGGATCTTCATACTTCACTCGTTTTTTGTTTTCAAAATATTTTATTAACAATACACATATAAAATACAGTATTGTCAAAAGAATGAGACAACAGGCTAAGTCTATATAAGTCTTTTTCTGAAGATATTCCAGTTAGACCTGGCAGGAAGATGCTATGTTCCATATTTAAATACTAAATTAATGATATTTTCCAAAAAAAGAAATATCGGTTATTAAGTAGACGGTAGTATAGTATTAGTTATATCAAAAATAGAAATGATTTCAACAGTTGAGTGGAAAACATAACATATGAATGCCAGACCCGAATATTAAAAAAAAAACTAGTCTGTAATAGATACATATATGTATCTCACTCACACATTCATTCACATATTTGTACTAGAATGGTTTACTGCTACAGTATTAAGGATAAGAAACTTGCTGCATATGGTATATGCATAAAGACTGTATTTTTACTCCGTGTAGTTTATCATGTATACATATAAAAACGCTTTGAAGATTTAATATATACATGTAGATTAACATGATAAAGAATAGAATTATTTAAATGATCAGGTGCATTGATGATACCAGATATTAAACAGTGAAGATTTACATAGCCTAACAAATTATAAATGGATGTAATATGATGTATTGAATTGGAATATAAAGAACATTGAAAGAAAAATGCGCGGTATCCTCTCTAGGAGCACCACATGGACAGGAAGCATTATCAATCAGGTGATCTTGGAATCTATCATAATTAAGATAACTTTTAAATTTCTAAGCTGGCATAAAATGATATTAAGTTTTCTCGGAACGGAATTAATTAAAAAGCAGATACAGTTATACCAATAGTTGGTTTTAGTTCACGTTTAAAGGAAGAAATTGAGACAGAGTCCCTTAGGGAACTATCAAGTGCATTCCACAGTAATAATTGCAGGAAGGAAGCTTTTCATATAGCTGTTAGTTCGTGCTTGAGGTATATTAGAGACTGTTATTTCTGAAGGTATATATATTGTTTACATTTAGAAATGGTTGTATTATATTGAAAAGATATGATGGAGTGTAATTATTAATAATTTTAAACATAAGCATTAGTTTATGGTTTCGCCTCTTGTACTTAAAGACTCAAGTTGCGTTTCGTGTATAGAATGTGATGAGAAGTACCTCTTCTGAGACCCGTTATAATGCGCATAGCTTCAAATTGGACAAATTCAAGAAGGTCAGATTCAGTTTGAGAACAGTCGTCCCACACAACATCAAAGTATTCTAAAACTGGTCGTGATTTTCATTTTGTACAACTGGATTATTGTTAAAAAAAAGATGAGGGTGGTCAATGTTCAACCTACGACTGAAATTCATAGATATTGTTTTATTAGGATTGAAGAGAATTTGCGATTTATCAGCCCATTCAGAGATTGAAACTAAATCATCATTAAGTATTTTAGTAGGTGAATCTAGGTCATTACCATCATGCACTATTACATAGAGGGAGGTGTCGTCAGCAAAGAGTTTTATATTAGAGGTTATATTATTGGTGATGTCATTAATGAAAAGAAGAAATAGAAAGGGACCAAGGACAGATCCCTGAGGGACTCCTGCTGATATAGGTTTAGTGCTAGATTTATATCCATCAATGACAACCCTTTGTTTTCTGTCAGATAAGTAAACCTTGAACCAATCATATAGTCTACCTTTAATTCCATAAGTTTTTAATTTATGTAACAGACTTAAATGCCATACTCGATCAAAAGCTTTACTTATGTCACAGAAAACAAAGCGTAAATCCTTACCTTGGTCTAAAGTACTTCTTATAGTATTGTATATATCCGTTAGTTGGATATAACAAAGACGGCGAGATATGTTTAACAATAATTGGATACCATCAGGTCCAGCTGGTTTATTTTTATTAAGAATGTGGAATTGGTCAATTATATCTTGCTCAGTTATATTAATATCAGACAGTTCAAAATGGGACAAGGGAGGTAATTATAGTAGGTTATTAGTGTCTACAATATCAGAGGCAATATTAGTAAAGTAATTGTTTAATGCTTCGGCTCTATCTTGTGGATGAATAAGAATTTCATTGTTATGTTTGAGAGGATAGGATTGAGTGATGTTATTAGAAAGTTTACCCATAGTTTTAGCTATTTGCCACCATTTCCTAGGATTAGTAGATTTATCAACAAGGGAACTCTGTAACTTTTTCATGTAATTATCCTTAGTTTGCCTAATCAATCCAATGGTCTCATTCCGAAAACTTCTGAATTTGGCCCAGTCTTTTTTTTCCTTAGGTTTTCTATGAATTTTTTTTCTCTCTTTCACTTTATGCCTTATTTCACCTGTCATTTCACCTGTCATCCATGGTTTATCATCGGGATGTACAATTATTGTTTTATGTGGTATATGTGTATTAGTAGTTTATTTTCTATATTGATATTGTTATTAATATCAAAAATATTATCCCAATCAACAGTTAGTAATTCATTGTTTATATCATCCCATCTGGCTTTACTGAACTTGAGGATATTTTTTATAAAGTTTGCTTTTTAAAGTTTTAAAACAGATATTAGCTAGAATGGGACAGTGATCACTACAAAGAGGAGAAAGTACCTATGTTAAAATAAAGATATTGACATTATTGGCTATAAAAACATCTATCAATGTAGCAGTAGTATCTGTAATTCGTGTTGGAGTTGGTATAAGATTTTTTAGTTGATATTTAGTAAGGAGTTTAGAAAGATGTTGCTATTATCATTAAGAATAAGGAACATTTCTCTACTCTCGGAATTGGGAACATATACGTACGGCGTCTGTGGTGTTTGGTCCCCCGACAGGTCTCCATCGGACACAGTCACCACTATACAGTACCCGGTATTTCTTCACCCACTGTTTACAGCAGCCATTCCGTCCCTGGGTGACCACCCCTCGGATCACTGTAGGCTCGTTCAGTTTTACCTAAAAACATAACAAATCTGCTTTGTTTTAACTAAATCTTTAATCATCAAAACGAATGAACATACAAAACACGATTACGTTGGAGTAGAACTATTTACACTAATGATAAACTTTCATACTGACCTGGATAAACTGGTCGACCTCATTTTTACCTGCCGACCATCCTCCAATCAGAGTCCTCCCAGAGGCGTCCTTGAACTCCGTCGTCTTTAAGCGTCCCCTTGATGGGCCGTAATCATGTGTGGGGTCGGAACCATATGTTGATGAAGCTGAGAAGCTGGCATCGCTCACACCCGAGACAAAACGATTCCCACACAAATCTGAAGGCGAGAGAAGATTCATCATTGAATGGTACCGGTCGGCTCATTATTTATCACCGGCCATGTGTTTCCACTGCAGTGTGAGGGCAATGTGTTTTGCTCGCGATCGTGTTTTCTGCGATTATGGAGTTAACAGATATTTTTGTCGTATACATGTAGGTAAGTATTGTTATATTTTGCTGTTTACTCAAAACATATACAACCTAATACCAAATTAGTAGCTTTGTAGCTTTACCCCCCCCCCCCCCCCCCCCCAAAAAAAAAAAAATGTGCGCCACGTCTCGGTCAGCTTGCCCTGCTAGACCACGTAACATTTAAAAATAAATATATATCATTTAAAGATTCAGTTTATTTTTAAATACATTATAATTACCATGATCAAACTGCCAAACGTTACGCTTAAAAGTCGGCTTTATGACGTTAAAAGTACCGTAAGTAGGACAATGATATCTGACAGGTTGGTCAGGAAAACTTTCTCGAACTACACATTTATTAATAACATTGATATCACTCCCACAAACTATATCTAACAGTGAAGGGAAGCTTCACTATAAAATGTTGCAGATTTCACTAGTTGTGACAAGTAAAATAAAATAAGCATATCACGAAAGTGAGAAGACTGGTTTTCAACTAGTAAGTTGGCATTAAAATCGTCTGTTATTACAATAGTAGATAAACCTGTGTTAAAAGCATATTCATTTAAGCGGTGAAGTCAATGGCATAGTAAGCAAAAGAGTAGAGAGATGGGAAAAGCAAAAGGAGAACAAAATATAACAGAAACAATGATTGAAAGAAAAACATCAGAGTGATATGGAATCAGAGCAGACCATAATAAGTTATAGCATTGAAGAAAATAAGTTTGATACACAATTATTATATTAGTTAGATTCGTACAAAATATTTCTCAACACAAGTATAGCACATGCATGCACGCACACACATACATAAATATATAGTGACATTTAATTAACATATTTAGCATTAAATTGTTTACGGAAGCCTTACTATAATTGATTAATATCAAACGATGAAAATCAGTCAAAATTCAGGAGACCACGACTTCTCCGCAAGAATATTTGAACAAATACGATTATGGGGTTCATAGAGGGTATGAAGACACGGAAGAACTAAACACGGAGATAAAACTTTACGAGAATACTAATATCAACCATGACTACAAACCATATGTACAACCAACACACATCAATCAGTAAACGATGGAATATGTCGTGCATTGTTTGATCAGGGTACATGTATTCATTTTGGATAAGAGGTCATATCGTTTTGTTCAGTCAAGTAGATCATACATTGTTATTTCAAGCGTTTTCAATAATTTGGTAATGCGAAGGGCAATAATAATCTAACAAGAGGCCCATGGAGCCGATATCGCTCCCCTGGTTGGATTAGACCAAATGTCAAAATAATATTCATATTCAATGTTTTATTTGTAAATCTCAAACAATGCTATATATGGTTATAGTGTGGGAATCCGAACTGCTTAGCGACGAATGAAGTACAGACTCTCTTAGGTCTGAAATACATCAATAACTGTTTTTAGAACATGCGTTTATCACTTTAAGACTAGTAGCGACTTAAAGGAATTATACATCTATTTCCCCTGTTGTATTACACATTGATGAATCACATGTAACATTCATTAATGAACCGTATATTTCAGTTCATTTCACATGAAAAAATGTACATCGTAAGATCGGATGGTTCTAATCAAATTAAATCAAATATATCGGATACTTATGTATCGTTTTGAATCGGATATATAAGCCAATGTTGGCGTCAACATGAACTATTACATGTAATATCAACATTTGGTTTGGTTTGGCTTATTTTGTTTAACGTCCTATTAACAGCTAAGGTCATTTAAGGACGGCCCCATGTGTGTGCGACATGTATGCATGTTATGAGTGCGTATGTGTGTTTTGGGAGGCTGAGGTATGTTCGTGTTAAGTCTTCTTGTGATAGGCCGGATCTTTTGCCGATTTAGAGTGCTACCTCACTGAAGCATACTGCCGAAGACACCCAGCAGCATACCCCACCCGGTCACATTATACTGACAACGGGCGAACCAGTCGTCACACTCCTTATTTGCTGAGCGCTAAGCAGGAGTAGCAACTACCATTTTTAAAGACTGGTATTTCTCGGCTAGGGGACAGAACCCATAGCCTTCCTCACAGGGGCGAACGCTCAACTAAAGGCCAAAAGTGAGGCATTGTCAAGGGTGAATAACGTATATAGTAATCTGTATAATGTATATAGTAATCTGTATAACGTATATAGTAATCTGTATAATGTATATAATAATCTGTATAACGTATACAATAATCTGTATAACGTATATAGTAATCTGTATAACGTATATAGTAATCTGTATAACGTATATAGTAATCTGTATAACGTATACAATAATCTGTATAACGTATATAGTAATCTGTATAACGTATACAATCATCTGTATAACGGATATAATAATCTGTATAACGTATACAATAATCTGTATAACGTATATAGTAATCTGTATAACGTATATAATAATCTGTATAACGTATACAATAATCTGTATAACGTATATAGTAATCTGTATAACGTATATAGTAATCTGTATAACGTATATAGTAATCTGTATAACGTATATAGTAATCTATATAACGTATATAGTAATCTGTGTAACGTATATAATAATCTGTATAACGTATATAGTAATCTGTATAACGTATATAGTAATCTGTATAACGTATACAATCATCTGTATAACGGATATAATAATCTGTATAACGTATACAATAATCTGTATAACGTATATAGTAATCTGTATAACGTATATAATAATCTGTATAACGTATACAATAATCTGTATAACGTATATAGTAATCTGTATAACGTATATAGTAATCTGTATAACGTATATAGTAATCTGTATAACGTATATAGTAATCTATATAACGTATATAGTAATCTGTGTAACGTATATAATAATCTGTATAACGTACATAGTAATCTGTATAACGTATATAGTAATCTGTATAACGTATATAGTAATCTGTATAACGTATACAGTAATCTGTATAACGTATATAATAATCTGTATAACGTATATAATAATCTGTATAACGTATATAGTAATCTGTATAACGTATACAGTAATCTGTATAACGTATATAGTAATCTGTATAACGTATATAATAATCTGTATAACGTATACAATAATCTGTATAACGTATATAGTAATCTGTATAACGTATATAGTAATCTGTATAACGGATATAATAATCTGTATAACGTATATAGTAATCTGTATAACGTATATAGTAATCTGTATAACGTACGTAGTAATCTGTATAACGTATATAGTAATCTGTATAACGTATATAGTAATCTGTATAACGTATACAGTAATCTGTATAACGTATACAGTAATCTGTATAACGTATATAGTAATCTGTGTAACGTATACAGTAATCTGTATAACGTATATAGTAATCTGTATAACGGATTTAGTAATCTGTATAACGTATATAGTAATCTGTATCACGTATATAGTAATCTGTATAACGTATATAGTAATCTGTATAACGTATATAGTAATCTGTATAACGTACATAGTAATCTGTATAACGTATGTAATAATCTGTATAACGTATATAGTAATCTGTATAACGGATACAATAATCTGTATAACGTATATAGTAATCTGTATAACGTATATAGTAATCTGTATAACGTATATAGTAATCTGTATAACGTATATAGTAATCTGTATAACGTATATAGTAATCTGTATAACGTATACAATAATCTGTATAACGTATATAGTAATCTGTATAACGTATACAGTAATCTGTATAACGTATATAGTAATCTGTATAACGTATACAGTAATCTGTATAACGTATATAGTAATCTGTATAACGTATACAGTAATCTGTATAACGTATATAGTAATCTGTATAACGGATACAATAATCTGTATAACGTATATAGTAATCTGTATAACGTATACAGTAATCTGTATAACGTATACAGTAATCTGTATAACGTATATAGTAATCTGTATAACGGATACAATAATCTGTATAACGTATATAGTAATCTGTATAACGTATATAATAATCTGTATAACGTATATAATAATCTGTATAACGTATACAGTAATCTGTATAACGTATATAGTAATCTGTATAACGTATACAATAATCTGTATAACGTATATAGTAATCTGTATAACGTATATAGTAATTTGTATAACGTATACAGTAATCTGTATAACGTATATAGTAATCTGTATAACGTATATAATAATCTGTATAACGTATATAGTAATCTGTATAACGTATATAGTAATCTGTATAACGGATACAATAATCTGTATAACGTATATAGTAATCTGTATAACGTATATAGTAATCTGTATAACGGATACAATAATCTGTATAACGTATATAGTAATCTGTATAACGTATATAGTAATCTGTATAACGTATATAGTAATCTGTATAACGTATACAGTAATCTGTATAACGTACGTAGTAATCTGTATAACGTATATAGTAATCTGTATAACGGATACAATAATCTGTATAACGTATATAGTAATCTGTATAACGTATATAGTAATCTGTATAACGTATATAGTAATCTGTATAACGTATACAGTAATCTGTATAACGTACGTAGTAATCTGTATAACGTATATAGTAATCTGTATAACATATATAATAATCTGTATAACGTATATAATAATCTGTATAACGTATATAGTAATTTGTATAACGTATATAGTAATTTGTATAACGTATATAGTAATCTGTGTAACGTATATAGTAATCTGTATAACGTATATAGTAATCTGTATAACGGATACAATAATCTGTATAACGTATATAGTAATCTGTATAACGTATACAATAATCTGTATAACGTATATAGTAATCTGTATAACGGATACAATAATCTGTATAACGTATATAGTAATCTGTATAACGTATATAGTAATCTGTATAACGTATATAGTAATCTGTATAACGTATATAGTAATCTGTATAACGGATTTAGTAATCTGTATAACGTATATAATAATCTGTATAACGTATACAGTAATCTGTATAACGTATATAGTAATCTGTATAACGTATATAGTAATCTGTTCAACGTACATAGTAATCTGTATAACGTATATAGTAATCTGTATAACGTATATAGTAATCTGTATAACGTATATAGTAATCTGTATAACGTATATAGTAATCTGTATAACGTATATAGTAATCTGTATAACGGATTTAGTAATCTGTATAACGTATACAGTAATCTGTATAACGTATACAGTAATCTGTATAACGTATATAGTAATCTGTATAACGTATATAGTAATCTGTATAACGTATATAGTAATCTGTATAACGGATACAATAATCTGTATAACGTATATAGTAATCTGTATAACGTATATAATAATCTGTATAACGTATATAGTAATCTGTATAACGTATATAGTAATCTGTATAACGGATACAATAATCTGTATAACGTATATAGTAATCTGTATAACGTATATAGTAATCTGTATAACGTATATAGTAATCTGTATAACGTATATAATAATCTGTATAACGTATATAGTAATCTGTATAATTTATGTTTGGTTTGGTTTAGAATTTTATAACGTCATATCAACAGCTAAAGTCATTTACGGACGCAGTATGTTACTTCATTATAACGGGGAACTGACTTGATAGGTTTTTTTGGTCCTTTTTTGGTAAATACCTTTTTATTTATGTACTCGATACACCGAGATATCAATTATTAGATTGATATACCTATGTAGGATATTATTCCTCGAAAAGTTCAACGTGACAGGTAATTCTGGTCTCTACGTGATACTATTTCCTAACAACAGTCAGGGTCTTCATTGTTTTCGAGGAAATCGTGGTATTTAATGACTTATGCGACAATGCATATAAGCATTTTAATTTAAATTATCGAAGAAGACCGACATTTTATAGAATTATAATCATATCAAATAATCTAATTTAACTACAACTTGAAAAATTGTTATAGGTTTGGATTTTTATTGTTTAATGTCCTTTTAACAGCTTAGGCCAATTAAGAACGGGCTCCCGTGCGTGCGACATGCATGAAATTAGTTTTTCAAAACATCGTATGTAGCAGGAAAATGTCGCTCGTGAATAATCAAATATAGGCGACATAGCTGTCTCCTACAAACTTTATATATTTCACGTGAGCATGTTTGTCACGGGCCTGCACTAATTGACATGTACTAATCATACCATGTAACAGGTAGCCTATTTCACGTGAGCATGTTTGTCACGGGCCTGCACTAATTAACATGATCATACCATGTAACATGTAGCCGTACGTAATGTAAACGATTGGAATATTTCTTCTTTACTTAAGCATTGAACTGTTACCAAATGGTAGTATACAATCGATATGAATACAATTTGGGTGACAGATAAATAGAATGTCGCCCGTTAGTGTAGGTTATGACGCGTTTAAATTTGCCGCTTACCCTATCACTGACGTCATCAAGTTCAAATACCGGAACAGCCGAAATTTCCAGAAGGAATAATATAGTCCCGGATGACGCTATTAATAGCAAGCACATACGAACGTTTTTGTACAAATTTGGCTTTATTTTTTATTTCATATACGCTTGTAGGTATCGCCAAATTGTTCACAATTGTATAATTTCTGATTGTTCAAAATCGAAACCGTTTTTTTCTGCGCAATGATTTAAAATTAACATTTAGAAGTGATGCGGTTCGAACGGGCATTGCCAAGGACAGACTCGATTCCTCGGAAACACTTATGTTTCTATCGACTGGATTTACGTTAATTTAAAAAGAATACCAGCGTTTAGATTCTAAATGAAAGTCGTCTTGACAGTAGGGGAAACGATTCCAAGGATATTTCGTTCGAAACAGATTCCAGTCTAACCGGTCAACTCAGTATCGCTAGGCTAACTTAGCAGACGATTTTCAACTTCACAGGGGCTCGATTGTGTAAGGTAGGCCTTTGACATCAGTGAATAATCACAAAACTAAAATCCAGTAGGCCTACACATATTCAACCGGAAACCATGTCGATACTCCCGATATTTATACAAGATTGTTTTTATAAATACATTACTTTTATTGTTGTCGTATCTTGCATTTCTGAAAATGCGGAACGAGCCCCTGTGAGTGTGACGACATTCACAATTTGATCATATTTCGTATAGATCAAGAGTGGCACTTATAGTAATTTCGTGTTGACTACATTTTTCTTATTATAAAATGATACTCGCAAAGCTTGTGATGTTGCTTTATTTTTCGTGGTGGCTTCTGTAAATAAATGCTAGCATTCCAAAGTTCTCTAGGCCGAAAGTAACTGGCGGCCATTGTTTAACCTACAACACTTGGAGCTGTATTCCTACACTGACCGAATCACTGTAAATTGTAGTATACAGTCTCATGAATAACATTTGGTTTACTAACGACATATAGACAAATACAATACAGAATGTTAATATATACTAATAAACGTTTACTTTTATACCGCGATACCAATGAAGCCTACACCTACCTTCACTAATGGCCACGGGAATCAGACCTGAAAAATGAACAGGATATATTTACAATTATTGTGACAATTTTCTCAGACATAAACATTTTATCCCCATCTCTCCCATACCATGTCAGATCTCCCACCAAACCCCGGACGCCCCATACCATGTCATAGCTCCCACCAAACCCCGGACGCCCCATACCATGTCATAGCTCCCACCAAACCCCGGACGCCCCATACCATGTCATATCTCCCACCAAACCCCGGACGCCCCATACCATGTCATAGCTCCCACCAAACCCCGGACCTCCCATACCATGTCATATCTCCCACCAAACCCCGGACCTCCCACACCATCTCAGATCTCCCACCAAACCCCGGACCTCCCATACCATGTCATATCTCCCACCAAACCCCGGACCTCCCATACCATGTCATATCTCCCATCAAACCCCGGACGTCCCATACCATGTCATATCTCCCACCAAATCCCGGACCTCCCATACCATGTCATATCTCCCACCAAACCCCGGACCTCCCATACCATGTCATATCTCCCATCAAACCCCGGACGTCCCATACCATGTCATATCTCCGACCAAATCCCGGACCTCCAATACTATGTCATATCTCCCACCAAACCCCGGACGTCCCATACCATGTCAGATCTCCCACCAAACCCCGGACCTCCCACACCATGTCAGATCTCCCACCAAACCCCGGACCTCCCATATATCAGATCTCCCACCAAACCCCGGACGCCCCATACCATGTCATATCTCCCACCAAATCCCGGACCTCCAATACCATGTCATATCTCCCACCAAATCCCGGACCTCCCATAAATCAGATATCCCACCAAACCCGCGCCTTCCTTACCATGCCAGTTACACAACCGAAAGGTTCGTACTCTTGACAATCCCGCCACCAAAACTAACGGCAGGAGATGGAAAAAGAAAATAAATTATAAAAAAAATTAAGTGCCCAAAAGTAAAGAATAGTAAAGATAGCAAAGAAAATAGTTTGGCTAGCCTGATAAAAGTTAGATATCTTTACATGTCGCTGTCCTGTTCAGCGTGATACCTTTACTTACCGAAAATAAAAAAGTATCCGTACATACTAAGTAATCTGCTGAAATCATTTACAGTCTAGAAACATTGACACTGCTGTACAATCCATCTACAGAGTTGTATAAGCTACATCCACGGGGACACACTAGATAACACTGATCCCACGTTTCCGTTTTCTCGTTCACATGTCTCGTGAGGTCTGACAGGATTAAATACGGTTTGAATCTCATGCAACATGTTTTTGATCGAGTGACGTTTGCAGGAAATAATCTACATATATGAGAGATAGATGTGGAGCTCTGGTGATACCTACTTATCTCCGGTATGTTGAGACTTCAGCCGGAGATCTCTGGAATTTGACGACAAGTGTGTCACACAAGTTAATTGTATTTACGGAGTCCATAACGAGATACATCCTCCAGGTAAACACTGCCACCCTACAGAGGTTGTCATGGCGACCATGTGATAAGGTGAAAGTTTGACACACCTGACCTTAACTCGGGTAAAACAAATACATATTATACATACCAGTGAACAGGGAATTATAGAAGACTGATTATCTCACTGGATTTAAGGGGCATTTTAACAGGAAAACCAGTCAAAACAGTGTATAAGTCCTATTACGGAACAATTTAAAAAGAAATAACAATACAGTTTTAGTATGTATCATGGCAAACCGCGGGACTTGCTGTTGATAAGTATCTAAAGTACAATAATTGGTTTGATCTGATTTATAATATATTTAAACACTGATTTTATTTTGACCTTGAAATCAAAATAAGAAACTATAACAAGAGCTGTTGGAGAACAGCATAGCTCGTCTCGCAAATGTTTGTCAATAAATATTTAAAATATATTAATTGGAATGGTTTCGCAAATTGCATTAATAATATTTATATTGTTTACTTGATCAGACTATAATTTGTGAATGCATGCAATATTCAAACCCATACCAATTTATATATATATATATAAGGGTCAAAGAAGTAATATGAACAGTATAATCCAGATAACACTAGTATCCGCCTTCGGCCCACGTTTGCCGAAGGGTTCATTGTGGTTTCTCCAGCTACTAAAACATTATTCTTATTGTATTTTATTGTATTTCCAGTACTTCTTATATATATTATGTGATTGTATTTGTAATTTTTTGTGTTTTGATAAAGGGGCGGATTGCCTCGAAAATCTAACAAACCTTATTGTTTACACTGTTTGAATTACTTCTTTGCCCCATATATATATAAATTATTTATTTACAAACATTCGGGAGACAAGCTATGCTGTTGTAGATTAAATGAATATATTAAATACAAATGTAACTGATTTTGGACAGATTTCTTCTATTTTTTGACAATATATTATCCTAATGAGAGTTTGGTGATTCTGCAATACTGGTGAATATATGGACCTGCATTCAATTGTATTTTTTAACTCTTTCCGTACTTTGTGTCCTTTCCGGATTCCGTACCGGAATTAGTTATTAGCCTCGCCCCCATAAGTTTAAACAAGAGATGCCAGAGGGATCTTGGCGCCCACCATCGAATGATCTTTAGAGGTTCCATGTCAGATTGATCTTTTCTCTACTTTTCCCGTCCTCTAAGTCTTACTAATCCGTATAAATTCAGAAACAGCCCTCCAGTACTTTTCAAACAAGGGAAACCTATATATACAATTTAAGATTTAGCGATAATGGCTGTCTGTCGGCCATGTTTTCGGATTGGTCCCAAAATGCAACACCAGGGACAAAGTGGAACCTACATATGTAATTTGAGCTGCCCTGCAGGTAGGGCATAAGAATTGTACCTGCTGCCCCAATTGCATGATCGTAAGAGTCGTGTAAACTTGGGATCTTATCTTTTCTCTTCTTTCTTGATAACTTTTTTCTTCCTAATATCTCCCTTGACAATGCCTCACTTTTTGCCTTTAGTTGAGCGTTCGCCGCTGTGAGGAAAGTTTTGGGTTCTGTCCCCTGGGGAGACATACCAGAGTCTATAAAAATGGTAGTTGCTACTCCTGCTTAGCGCTCAGCATATTTGGAGTGGGACGACTGGTTGGCCCGTTGTCAGTATAATGTGACCGGGTGGGGTGTGCTGTTGGGAAAACGCTGTCAGAGATTATTTTGATGATATCTGTCACTGTTTTGGAATGGAAATCTCCGACAGAAGTTTCGGATTGCCAAGTGCTAGAACCCAAATAGTTGCACGATCGTATCTAATGGACACCAAAACTTTGACACTATCGCATGAAGACTCGATATTTTGTCGTCCACTCGACACTAGTAACGATCATATGTTTACATTTAGACGAGGGCAATTTTTGAAATGTATCATGGAATGTCTTTTGTTGTACTGATAATAAATGGTCATTTCATTGATTTTCTTGTGGTTACCTGGTTATGTGGACTTGTTAAAATTCGAAATTATGGATAAAAATCGCTTGTTACGTTAGGACACTTACACATGGCATGCTTGTTACGTTAGGACACTTACACATGGCATGCTTGTTACATTAGGACACTTACACATGGCATGCTTGTTACATTAGGACACTTACACATGGCATGCTTGTTACATTAGGACACTTACACATGGCATGCTTGTTACATTAGGACACTTACACATGGCATGCTTGTTAGTCCTGGACACCAAACTTGTAACAAGAGGGTACAGTGTAGGAAGAAAATCACTCTTTGATCAATTATATTCAGTGAAGTATGTTATCAATTATTCAAAATATAAAAATAATTTTCATTGCTTCCGTGTATGAATATATCGCATGTGGAAACACACTTAGATTTAGCATTGGGTTTTTAAATCATGGACACCCATGTGCAAATACTAATTGATATCTTATAATGTACGTACTAATGACACCAAACAGAAACCATTTTTTTAGGATGCAAACATTAACTTGTACTCTATGATACAATCTAAAACATGTATTGGGTATTACTGCATTAAATATGAGTTTTTTTTCACATAAAGGACCTGTTGCAGCTATATAGTGATTTTGGCCCACAGAGCTTTTTCATTAAAAATGATTGATTCATCAAATATGATCAATTTCTCATAGCTTTTCGACACTTGGAAACCATTTTCTCATTTGGCCAACAGGTGGCGCTTCAGTCAATAGCATATACCAGATGGCAGCATGACCCGTCAATAACAGCTAAAAAATGTATAAATTCAGACAAAATGTTGACAACTATACTCTCTTTTTGAAGCCTGATCTTGTGCACTTACGAACACGTAACAACTATATAAAAAGTGTATTTCATTTTTATGTGAGAACAATTCAAAATATAAAGACAGCTCTTTTTGCGAATTAGACCTATACTAAAATCCATTTATTCAACAATGTTCTTATTTGAGTGCAGACAACTTTTTACTTTTAAAAACATCTTTACCAATCATATAAACAAATGCCAAAATTTTGTATAGCTAAACCCCTGGCCATTGAGCCATTTTTCAGTTCAAAGATGCATTACCCCTATTTTTTTGAGTATATCAAAGTACTGGAAGTACTGAGAGTCAATACGGGATTTTTCTCATGCTACAGTTTCGAGTGAAAATGTCTACTTTTATTGCATATAAAGTGCCTCTTGAATGATGTTTTGTTGATTTATGAATTATTTTATTATGTACGCGTTCTTAACATCAGATATCATGTGTCTATGATATATCTCCGTTCACTTTTAAGTACAAATGCAAACAATGTACACATTGCACACCACATTATACCTCTCTTCTCTTTACAAACACCATGAACACCATACCCATTTTACTAAAAAGCAGTATGATAAAAAGATAACGTCAGTACAGGTTAAATTTCATGTTGGTGGTGCTCAGAATTATGCTTTTTGAAGGAAAAACATATGATTTGAACTGTAGCAAAGATGGCGAGTTGAGAAGTGATATGTATTCCCTTTTCCTCGTCCAAAGCCAAGTAGCCGAATGATTTGGAATATAGAGACACCTTTGTGTATATATACATATATATTATATATAAACAGTTCTCATAGTACAATTACGACAGGTAATTCAAATCTAGACCTTTGGATCAACAACACATAGTGCATATATATTTATATTCATAAGGAATAACGACAATATGGTCAAATATATGTACTGTATCCGCAGAAACAAATGTTTGTTGTTTTTGAATTTTTCACTGATCTGTTATGTGTTTTGTGTGTTCTTTGTTTATTGAAGGTTTCCCATCAAATTCTGTCTATAGCATGTATTCTTTAAAACTGGATTTCCTTAGATTGGTCGAAGAATGCTTATAAACTCTGAGGTAGTAGAGGACACTTGCGGTGTGTGCACACATGCCTACCGTCCTCTGACCAGAAGGACATGTGCAGTAGTATGCCTGTATCGGATTTGGTGCATCATGATATAAAATCCAGATGTTATATTTGGTTTGTGATCTATGACGTGACCTTAGCTGACAGCGTAATAGGTCATCGGA
Organism: Pecten maximus; assembly: GCF_902652985.1. Lineage (NCBI taxonomy): Eukaryota > Metazoa > Mollusca > Bivalvia > Pectinida > Pectinidae > Pecten > Pecten maximus. The sequence goes on along the minus strand of NC_047027.1, from coordinate 74,633 downwards.
GTGCTGGTATACCATGACCTCATAGTCTCCGTCATCACTGAGATGCTCGGTTATATAACCGTTTGCCAACTTCAGCTGGTATGTTCCACACGCCAATGTTTCCAAGTAATCCTCAGAGACTTTTGGAAAGGTAACATCAGTCGCCACAAGCTTTTGCCAGTAAGATTGGGCACGTTGGGATAACTCCGGTTCATTCTTCACCCTTTGTGCAAGCTCATTAACCTTAATTGATAACCCTTTCATTTGTTCAGCCATTGCCCTGTCTTTCAGCACCTGTTCAGAAGAAGGTTCATATATAGAACCACGGAGGAAGTTCAGGGAAGCGGTTACAACCTTTACGAGTGTTGCAATGATGTCAATGAAGTGATTAGATGAGAGTTCTGTCTGAAAGAATTTAAATTTCTTAAATCTTGCGTGATAGCTCTCAACAACCCATCTCGTTTTTGTGATGCATCTATTCAGTGTTGGCTTCAAGAGAATCATGCTGGCTCTTTCCTGGCTGGAGAAAGGATGGCATGTGATGTCCATATCCCACTTCAGAGATGTCTTTCAGAACCTCCCTGAATCCACGATCTACGATGATATGGTCCTCTGGCGGAAGGAGAGGATTCAGGCTTTCAATTCCGTCAAGGATTTTCTTTGTTATTGTGGCGTCATTTTCACTCCCAAAAAATGGCACAACCGTGTCCAAGACGTATCCATCTGGGAAAACTACACTCATAAATTTAATATTGTTTCTTTTTTTCTGCTCGCAGTAACTTGTTCTTTGAAACTCGTGATCGCCACTCTTTCCAATATAGATATACGTTCCATCTAAAACAACTGTGACATTATCACTAAAGAAAGTCTTGGTGAATGCAGTGTTATGGTTGATGGCGTTTTCTCTAGAAATATGTTCAGATCCCAGATACAAGGGAACAACTGTCGCCTCGAGAGGCAAAAAATCCGGCCTATCACAAGGAGACTTAACACAAACATACCGCAGCCTCCCAAAACACACATACGCACTCATCACACGCATACATGTCGCACGCACGGGAGGCCGTCCTTAAATGACATAAGCTGTTAATAGGACGTTAAATAAAATAAACTAAACCAAACTAAACCAAAGCCTCGAGAGATTGAGCAACATTGTGGAATATTCTACTGACACTGGATTTATGCAGGTTGAATAGGGATGCCAACTGTGTATAGGATATGTCCGTTTTGAGTTTGACCCAAAACAAGAGGAGGCAATCTTCTGTTGACAAACACTGGGAAGATATTAGATGTGCACATCGGCTATGAAGCTCTTGCAGCTGCTCCATGTTCCACCCAGTCCAAGCCAAACAGTCTTGGTCATCCATATTTTTCAGATTGAAAGAAAAGGATGTCTTTCCACTACCAAGTTGGTACGATAATCTCAGATCATTGATCACCTCTTCATGTTTATCTGGAAGATAGAGTGACAACTTTTCCCTTCCAGCAGCAGTAATTGGAAAATTAGGATCCAAGTATTTCCCAATAAAGTGGTCTGCGCATGATCTCGCAGACTTAGAGACCCATATCCTGTGAAACAAGATCAATTGGAACCTAGCCTTTTCAGGAATTGTCGCAGTTTGTTCAGTATATGAAAGGCAAAGGCAACATTTCCTGTGAGAGGATGGAGTGAAAAAGAGGTCATCAACCGTAGGATAGATTGAGACACTTTCTTCCTCAACAGGATTGCAGTTGCTCTTCTTAGACTCATATGTATTTGAGTCATCTACCATGGGCTCTGACCTTGGACGCTTCCTTAAATATCTAGTATAACACTTTGGGCACATCTTTGCCTCCCCAGAGGCGACTAAATTTGGGATCCTATCTTTTCTCTTCTTTCTGAACAACTTTCTTCTTCCTAATGTCTCCCTTGACAATGCCTCACTTTTGGCCTTTAGTTGAGCGTTCGCCCCTGTGAGGAAGGCTTTGGGTTCTGTCCCCTAGCCGAGACATACCAGAGTCTTTAAAAATGGTAGTTGCTACTCCTGCTTAGCGCTCAGCATATTTGGAGTGGGACGACTGGTTCGCCCGTTGTCAGTATAATGTGACCGGGTGGGGTGTGCTGCTGGGTGTCTTCGGCAGTATGCTTCAGTGAGGTAGCACTATAAATCGGCAAAAGTTCCGGCCTATCACAAGGAGACTTAACACGAACATACCGCAGCCTCCCAAAACACACATACGCACTCACCACACGCATGCATGTCGCACGCACGGGAGGCCGTCCTTAAATGACATTGGCTGTTAATAGGACGTTAAACAAAACAAGATAATTCAACGAATTACAGTCCCCCACCGGGTTGTTATCTCGAGATCCAATAGCAATGAGTGTGAATCTCGAGATGCAATAAGGTCATGTATTTTCTTCAATGTATTGAAAGGTGAAGATGTAGTTTACAGAGACCCGCTTCTATACAGGAACCATCCCATTCTCACTAAATACATGTACACTGTAGGTATACTCTATAAATAATCTCTATATAAAGGACACAAGTCTATGAAGGACACCTTTAGTTTTTCTATTGGGTATCCTTTATAGACAGGTTTTACTGCAATAGACATGAAATTGTAATAATAATAACAAGATTTTGTTTGTTATGCTTACATTGAATTCAACAGTACTGTATATTGATTAAATGGTGATCTGAGAAGAACACAGGTTTGTTTGTCACTGGGAATAATTTGGATGAGAAGACCAAGTCAAGAATTCCTCCAAGGCAATGGGTAGGCGTGGTCAGTAGTTGGTGAAGTTTACAAGATTTTTGAAGGCTGTCCATCTTTGCGAAGTCCATGTTGAAATCTCCAACAACAAGAATGTTTGTACACTTATGTAACTTTGCTTGTGTTGTGCATAGCTTGAATAACTGTAATATAGCTGAATTTAAATGGTTATAAGATGTGTTAGGAGGTATATATATGCATCCAAGCAGCAAATTGCCAGTGATGATTCCAACTGCTTCTATTTGTGGTATGTTGATTTCCAATATGGTTTGGATGGGAATTGCAGAGTAGATGACACATCCATGTTTGCTTGGTATAGATATGCACTCCATATCATGTAGGGGAAAATTGTTGTAGTTTTTCACTTTTGTCTCTACCAGACACACAATGCTTGCGCTATTTATTTCTTTTTCGTTTAATAGATCTTCATAGTGACTTCTTAATGATCTAACATTAAGATATGCTATGTTGTATGTACCAGTGTCTGTAGATAAACTGTGATCAGTGTCCAGAGGAAGACTGCAATTGGTTTGGAGGCGTTTCATTTCTTCTAATGCTAAAGAGTTGACATGTATTTTTGATGGATGGAAGGCACAGACTTTCAAGCCTTTCCTTGTCTTTGCTCTACTTAACATCGTATAGATTTGGCCAGGCATTGTGGATTTGACATTTGCTGGAGTTTCCATATCAGCAATCATAGTCTCAAAGGTACTTCCTTGTGACTTGTGCACAGTGATACCCCTAGCTAGTGTTCCAGGAAATTGTGTCCTTTCCATCTGGATGGATTTTGCTTTTTGTGTAAGGAAGAATGCAGCAGTCACTGCTTTGATTGGAACAAGGTCTTTGAATGGACTAGTTTTCTTAGCCTGACAACCTATATTCATGTCGTCAAATTTCACATATATTGTGCCTTTAAGGGGCTTTGTTGGATCAACATGCAGTTTTACAATAGTTCCCGTTGTGCCATTGACAAGACCATCTTCAATATCGGTGTTCTTTGTATGCATGTACCTAGCATTTACTGCTACTTTCACTTCAGCTGATAATCCACCAGTTTCATGTGGGTCAGTACTGGTCACTGAAACAGATGCACGTCTGGTTTCCAAATCTTTAGACGAGTCTTTTGCTTGGATGGTGTAAATGTTTGTTGTTAATGATTGCAACTGTTTACTGTTGTAGCTATCTTTGAGGACATTTGTAAGAAATATTGACAAGCAGTCTTTAGGCAGAGAATCATTGGTTTCCAAACTTTTTAATTCCTGAATGTCATTGTCTGTGTGCTGCCCAAGTCTGACTCTTGATAACAATTGAGCAAAGTCTGGATCTTCCTTTTGGCGAACAATGTCAGTGAGTTCATGAAGTGAAAACAAGTGCCATAATACTGGTGCAAGTGCACTGTACCCATGTTTGTTTCCTTTGAAGACTGGGGCCTCTCCAACTGGATTCAGTTGCATAAGATCACCAACCACTAATACAGAAATCCCACCAAAAGGTTTGTCATTTTCAAAGATCTCCTGTAATGTAAGGTCCACATTGGAGAATGTCTGTGATCCAACCATCGAAACTTCATCTATAATCAGAATTTTCATTCTGCAGTATGTTGCTCTCATTGACTTTAGTGTATTGATGGAAGGTTTATGATATCCTAGACGAGATCCTCTTTGTTTTACTGGTAGATGGAAAGCACTGTGTAAGGTATTGCCACCAATGTTGACTGCAGCTTTACCTGTTGGGGCAGTTAATACAACAGATGGTGTCTCTGGGTTATCGCCTGGTTTTCGGAGTTGTCTGAGTGCAGATTGATAGATTGAATGTATGCAGTGGCTTTTGCCTACCCCATCTCCTCCACTCAAGAAGATGTAAAAAGGTTCAGGTTGGTCTACTTCTGAATCAGATGATAACATTAACGCCCGGCACCAGTGGAAAACAAGATCATGCACCTGCTTTTGCTTGTGATTTAAGCTTCTGATCAAAGCATAGTACTTGTTGTTGTCACTGACTACAGTGGCTGTTGTTATAAAGTGACTCTTTTTCACCTGATTCGGCGATTGATTTTCTTCCTCATTCTCATGAAGTTGTTCCTCTGTAAGGTTACCAATATCCACAAACTGATTAATTGGGTCATCAACAGCTTCATCCGATCTGTTCTGTTCAGCTTGTGGTGCAAGAGCATCCCAAATTTCTTCTTGTCCATCATCCATTTCTTCAGCTGATTCTCTTGCTTCCTCTACTTCAGCCAAGTAAGGTTCATATCGTTCAATATTAGGGATGATGCGTTCTTTCATATTTTCAAATGAAATTTCATAGCTGGAACTGTGACTTAATTCTGTTTCACTGCGCCATGGAAGATAGAGGATTAGAAGGCGAAAGAAATATTTCTCTGAATCCTTTTCTTGTGACACATAGTGAAATCGCTGTACTTGAGGTATTTTTCTTTTCACCATAATTCCAAGTTCATTTTTCAGACAAATTGTTTTCTGTGTAACATCCATATTTGAATTGGATTGTTCCTCAACACATTCATCATGTTTGTGTCTAGATGTTGTTTCATAGTTTGATGCAAATTCTGCCAAACACATGTCATTCAGACTTGATGGTCTTGCAGCATACTTATCAATTATGCTTGGCAAGTAAATATCAGTATCATCCTCATCCATAGTTTTGAGAACTGTCGCTGGTTTTAGCATCCGAGTGCGTTTTTCAGGATATCCTGTGGAGATGAATTTCACGGGAATGTTTGACTGCCTTAATGGTAAACCTAGAAGTCGTGCTACAGCTTCATGCTGTGATACCTCACGGGATTTCAGAAACACATTTCCAAGGCATTTTAGCTTTTCTTTTGCTGTAGTTGCTTCTTTGCAAGCATTTCGCATTAGGTCCGACATTGCTGTTTCTGGTTTACACATGTATGAAGTCAGATATGCAATGCATGCCCACACATCAGTGATAAACTGTATGTCCATATTTGCTCGTAAAGCTTTCAGTATGAGTGGGTTGTAAGGATTGATGCAGGATTCATTTGGACGTCTCTTAAGGAGAATTGTGGTTTTCTTTAATGAAATTTGAACTGCTTCATGGTATGCTTCTGGTGTAACTTTTGCTTTGATCAGAAGATTCTCTGTGGTAATGTTTGACTCTGACTCTGTCATTGTCTGCATTACATGAGAAATAACTCTTTGCGCTACTTCAGTTTTATTTCTGGCATCTTCATCGCATAATGGTCGCGATATAACCGTTCTTGAACCTGGTGGCTTTGGAAAGTGGAACCGACAACTAACACTTTTTTTCTTTTTGCATGTTCGTGTGTGGTGGTGAGTTTGTCTAGAAGCAACCAAAGATGCCAGTTCATCATCACTTTCTGGATGTTCACAGGAAATATAACGGTCAATGAATTTTATAACTTCCTCATCAGAGTCCTTGTCAAGAACTGGGGCATCTTTAACGTGCACCGCTGAATGAAAATGTGCAGTTCCCCTGTTTTGCATCTCCTTCCTTATGTCATAATTTAATATTTGTCCAACTGGATGCACTCCTGACAATATCACTTCTCCCCATAGTTTATGGAATATAAAGTCAATCTGTCGTGCCACTGTAACTGGATTCCGTGTTAACCACTGGCGTTTTGTTTTGCTGTCCATTTCATTTTCTATGTATGACAATTCAAACTGTTCACCATATTGCTTTGCAACAATCTGGATAAGTTCTGGCCAGTGAAAATCAGCTGCCGAGCCAGTCAGGAAAAATGTGTAGGGTCCAAACTGTCTTATCTTTGCAAGCATATCCATTTGCATTTCTTTCCAATATTGAGGTGATCCACGCACTTTCTTAAAAGAAGTAAACAGTTCTTCATATTTCATCATTGAAAGAACACGGTCAGGATTTTGTAACTGTCCCACCGAAACATCTGACTGTCTACTTTTCTTTAGAGACATAGTTATGGTGTCTTTGATAGTTGTAGACTCTATCCAATGAAGACATTGGAAAGTGTATTCAGCACTTTCAGAAAACCTTCCATCAGCACACAACAGTCTTGCATTAACATACTTTTTTTGGAGATAACAAAGTTGGTCTATCCTGATGAAATGTGTTGATTCCAAAAGGAAACAATGTGGGGAAAGCCAGTGTTTCCCAGTTGTGTTCATGAAATACTGATGTAGGGGTCTGTCCTTCGGCAGGTGCAATATTCAAAATTTCATTTGATTTTAGAGTTGGTCCATGTTCTGGATATATGCATGTGACATTGTTCAAAGAACGTTTCAAATTCTGCTCTTCAACGAATGTGGCAGGATTGTCATGATCAACTTCATCCTCGGAGTCAGTGATTTCTGATGCAGAGTCAGGATTGTCACATTGTTTTTGTTGCTTTAATGAATTAGAATCTTTGTCATTGCTGCATTCCTGATTATTTTGTTTTCCATGCGAGACATTTGAGGGATGATTATAATCATTATCACTTTCATCATGCGAACATGTTGATATTGGTTTTGGTACAGGATCACTGGTGTTTTCAGTATTATCTGTAGTATTCTGCTCTTTATCCTCATTAATGTGGGACACTGCATTCCAGAACATTTCATCAGTATTTTTGCTACTCTGAATCCAATTTACATTTTGTTCCACATTTGCATAATGTGGATTGTTTTCCCGCAACCAAAGTAGAGCTGCATTGACATGAAATGGACGTATATACTGTTGAGAAAATGGCACTTGAAACATTTTTAACATTCCCTCAAACGCGTTTACGTTGCGTTTGCGTTCCTTTCGTTTTGTTTCGTTTGCGCTTCGTTTCGTCGAGCGTTTTTCGTTTGCGTTTTGCGCTCATTTCCGTTCGTTTGCGTTTGCGTTTAGTTGACTTTGCGTTTGCGTGCGTTTGCGTTTTGCGTTTCCTTTCGTTTGCGTTTCGTCTGCCGGATGTAATTCCCTGTTAGAATTGACAACAGTTGAGTACGCATGCGCGTGTAAAACTAAAAGTGGAGCCAGCTGCTGGGTGTGGCACGACGATTATCCGTGTTCGGGAAAGCCTCGATAAATATATTTTTAGCTACCTGTACTTACTTACCGTGAGTACCACTGTTGTCCTTTTAATTCATTATGGATTCATCGCTGTGTTAATGGTTAATTGACGGAATTGGAAAAATATTAGTCTTAATCTTAGTGAACAAGTTATTTGATTTGTTTTGACATAAATATAATACTTTTACAATTTTCTTGTTTCAGGTATCCCATGGCTGTAATACGATTGCAGAAAATCGGACCAAATTTCTAACCAGTTGCTGCAGTTTTCTTACTTGTGTACGGCCTGAGCGAATCTGGCTATTATCACTTTTGATAAATACTTAATACCTATATCCGTTAACATATTTTGACATATTTACCCGGTAGCGTTCTAATAAATTTCCAAATACGCAGACATATATATATCACATGTACATGTATATCTGATCGATTTCATAAATACGTCATTGCTAATATAATGGGGCACATCAGAGACTCAATTTACGTCCGTAAACAGTTGTGTATCGTACAATATTTTTGTTGAATACGAGATACACATTTAATCACACATTTTTATATCGTGTACAGTAGCAGATTGATAATTTCCTGAACAGCAGGTATACATAGTGTAACATTTTGACGATTTTCTAAATATAACTTACTTCTCATCAACAAGATAATTGACATGTAATTAGTGTCATCTTGGCCAGCAGAGGTTGTGTATTGTAACTAGCTAGGGCAGTGGCAACATCAGATTCTTTCAACAATAACATAGTGCATGAATTTTTGCTTATGAAATTTTCTCTTCACAAATGGACGACGGACATCCAAACGGTAACAAATTCAGACTGTACCGTGGATAATTAAAGTAGTGGACAAGGACACAACGTCATACATCGACCCCCCCAAACAAAAATCAAATTAAAAATATCTGTCGAAAGTAACAGTGTTAAATATTATTTTATATTTTTGTATTATTTTGGACCAACGATGTATAACGTAATATCAATGACACGTAAGGTGCTGATATCGAGTCTACTGTGTGTTTAATAAATAAGCATCTTGAGTATTTTTTTGCTCCAAGCCCGGTCCCGTACCTGTACCCGAATCAGATCTAACAGTTTGATAAGGGCTGGAGGCGTTGGTTAGACAGGTACTCTACTTACCTGTCAAGCACTCGTGTTCTGTCAAGACATTATCCACGGGTGGCCCAATTAGCCATGTGCAGGTGTCGGGTATATGTCCGGTAGACATTCCGTTCTGACCAAATGTAATTTTCATAGAGTTGGCGCTTTCGTAAATGCAGCAAGTTATTTATATAACCTCGAATATGATATATAATTGTTAGTTTGGTTTTATTTGTAAAAGGGGGTAATTTTACATCCATATCAGACGATTCACTATTAAAATGGGGAACATTATACAACTCACAAACACAACGGTTCTATTTTGCGACATCGATCATATTATACTCGCAAAATGCACCATGTTTATTATCAATTAACAAGGAAGATCAGCAAATTAATATGTGTTCTGATGTTTTTATGTTCTATCCGTCCGTGGGTCCAAGTTTTTAATCTTGATTGAAATTCATAGAAAATCTAGATTTAACCAGAGACTTATATTTATTATATAGGTCTCTGATTTAACTGTGGCTGAAAACTGACGTACAATGAACATCGATACATTAAGACATTCACGATGATATTTACAGCTAGCAAAGCTATAATATTGATTAAATCCAATACGACTAATTTAACAGATGACGGGTATCCTTTCCAACTCGTATCCGTCAACCTATAAAGATGTGGCCACATTTACTCACAAAAATAACGTCTGGGTAACTTGTTCCTATTATTTTTAGATTTGGAATATACATGTATTTCAGTTTTTGACAAAGCTATCAAATCATTGTTTTAAATGACACACGCGCAGTCAATATCAAACAACAATTTACATTGTGACTGCTTCCACTCCTTCTACATATTATCTATTTAACAGGTTTTACGTCCTCTGTACTACAACCTCACGATCTTTCAACTGACGAAATTATGAAGACATCCTCTTGCTAGTCATGGGTTAATCCAAATTTCTACTTCTGGAATCCTTTCGAGAATTCTATATCCCTGATATATGATTTTACATATTATTACCTAAAATAAAATAACCTTTTGGTTCCCATTCTTTTATATTGGTCTGGAGCTACTACAATTATATCACATATTTAGTCTGTAGTGATATAACAAATTATTGTATCAAGAAAATTGTCAAAATATCACACGATACATATACCGTTATATTAAAAAATACATACATAGTTCAACTACATCATATATGAACCGAAAGAAACCGCAAAATGAACTTTAAAAGAAATATAACGAAAACGAAAGTGAGAGATTGTGATGTCACAACTCGTAGATGATCGCAATATGGCAGGCGTAAAAACGCCTCCATAAAAATAGTCGTACGATATGTTCGTTCTGTTCTGTTTAATGAATTATTAGAATGTGACCCACTATTGTATATATACGTCCCGTTATAAAGAGAAAGTTACCAACATGAACAATACAAGTACATCCCGTTTTCTTTATGTTTCACAAACCTATAAACATGCTAACGATACACATGTCTGTTTCTATTCAGGAAATTATCAAAATGGTCCATGATACATATGTGTCTCTGTACGATATTTACGTCCATTTGATTTCGAAAATAATCAAAATGTTACAAGATATCTGTACGTCCTATTATATTATGAATATTGTCAAAATGTTACATATATCAGTGTGTATGTGTGTGCTTAAATTAAACAAGATAGCCAGACTCGTTACGGCTAGATACAGGTAAGACAACTGCATCTGATTGGTTTTTCTGCAGACGTATTTCAGCCACGGGATACCTGAAACAAGAAAATTGAAACACTGTGATATTTACGTAAAACAAATATAACATTATGAATTTGCTCACCAAGACAATTATTTGTCCGGGCAGGCCAGTTAAACAGGATTTTAAAGTCAAGCAGACGTGTGGCTACATTGTAGATGAAAATATATATACTTCCATAATTTATCAGAACGTCAACACATTATCATTTTATTTCTTGTTCATTGCTAAGGAGTGTGGGAGTTTTTTTGTCACTCAAAACATAGTTTTAATACATTTTACTATGACTATTGACTATACATTGTACACGTACATGTACATATACCGACTAAAGTACGCCATCGTCTGATTGTGTGCGGTAGTACGTGTGTAGTCTTGTTTAATTAATAATCGAACAGGTAACAGCATCACATGTGTTACGAAAAAGTCCATGTACATGTAGCAACTATATAACATGCAGTAACCAATCAGGAACGATCCTCGTCTCTCGGGCCTTGACTGTCACACTGGCCTTCAGAGCGTTACCAATGAAAAATTACGTACGGACAGTCTGATCGGGGAGTGACATCCACGGGAACTGATCAATATTATGAAAAATCCAAAGAAATAATATGATTGTAGACATATATTTCCTGAAGATAGGGAAAAAGGTTAAAGTTAAAAAAAAAAAAGAAAAAAAAAAAAGACCCGTTTATTACTTTTAATGCTACTTTCTCCATGTCTTAAAAAGGTTCAGAGAAGAATTATCCAAATGTTTCTGATGTGTTTTGACCTCATATTTATAATTCTATTATTTCCCCCCCTAAAATGCAGATGCAAAATCACACACTATCCGATTAGATTTTCAGTAGTGCCGCGAAATATATTAACATAGTGTTTTGGAAAAGTAATATATATGTGCAAAACGATAATATGTTATATGAGACGACTTTCAGTTGTAAAAGAAAAATTGAAATGATAACGATATCCGTAGAATCCAAGCACCGATATTATTTGTAAGTGCCGGATCACTTAACGACCGGACTCCGGATCGGTAACTACGATGAAGATTTGCGTTTCCGGTTACATTCAAAACTGTCAGTTTTGGTTTTTCGTTTTGCGCTTTGCGTTTTCGTTTATCGTCGAGCGTTTTGCGTTTTGCGTTTACGGAAACGCGTTTTGCGTTTTTCGTTCAGCGTTTTGCATTTGCGTTTAGTAGCGTTTGCGTTTGGTTTTCCCAATTCGTTTTGCGTTTGGAGGGAACGTTAAACGCTTCAGGGTCTGTAGACGTCTCTTCAAATTTAGAGAAATGATTTGTGCTTCTGATGTTTGTCGGGGAAGGACTGAAGCAGTTTTGTCAATGTTTGATGGCACCAAGACTACTTGTCCTTTGAGTCCACGCTGCGCACCTTTTGGAAGACACACAATTTTCATGAATGGAATTATTTTAGCAATGAGTTGCCTTTCCAGATGACACAATGATTGTAGTTGTTCTGTTACCTTATCAGGTTGTAGTTTGTTATCATAAGCTTGTGCGGGAATGTTGCCCTTTTCCAGCGATTTCTTGCATACTATACAGATCCACTGATTTTGTTGTTTTTTCACAGATGTTTTGTAGAGAAATCTACGACAGCACATACATTCATAGGTTGGTCCAGCAGTAATACTTTTGAAAAAGTTGGCAAGGACAATTCCTACGGAAGGTGAATGAGTTTTATCTAATTTCCTCTGCTTTTCTTTCCTGATAGAGTCTTGTGCCTGAATACTTCTCCTTTCATTTGGTGTCATCGAATTTCTTACGGACTGTTTCCTCTCGGTGTCTTTCCTTTGTAATTTTGCCTTTTTAGCTGTAGTATAGCTTTTTCTTTCCGACCGTTTCTTTTCCGTGTCTTTCCTTTGTAATTTAGCCTTTTCAGTAGCAGTATAGGTCTTTCCTACGGACTGTTTCCTCTCGGTGTCTTTCCTTTGTAATTTAACCTTTTCAACAGCAGTACAGCTTTTTCTTTCCGACCGTTTCCTTTCCGTGTCTTTCCTTTGTAATTTAGCCTTTTCAGAAGCAGTATAGGTCTTTCTTACGGACTGTTTCCTCTCGGTGTCTTTCCTTTGTAATTTAACCTTTTCAACAGCAGTACAGCTTTTTCTTTCCGACCTTTTCCTTTCCGTGTCTTTCCTTTGTAATTTAGCCTTTTCAGAAGCAGTATAGGTCTTTCTTACGGACTGTTTCCTCTCGGTGTCTTTCCTTTGTAATTTAAGCTTTTCAACAGCAGTGCAGCTTTTCCTTTCCGACCGTTTCATTTCCGTGTCTTTCCTCTTTCTTCTTTCCTGGAGCACATTCTCTGGTAAAGATTTCCTTCTTCGGCAACATGTATTTATTTGCTTTTGCATAGAAGATGGAATAATAGTGTCAGTGTCATTTTCCACAAAACTTCTGTTCTGTTCACTGAATTGAGATGATACATCAGACTTAGGTTTCCTGTGCTGTTTCTGTCTTGACAGCTGGTCTTCCAAATAATCATGATACCATTGATTGGTGGTTGTTTTTCGAATAGGAAAATCTGATATTATCCCGTTTGATAAATTGTTATACAAATGTCTTCTCATCTGTATCTGGCAAAGGTTTGATGGTGGTCTTTGGCCTTTAAGCAGTGAGTATGCATTTGCTGTTGCAAATATTCCACAGTCGAGTGTAGCACCTTGGGTTTGGGGAACCTGATAGGCAATATTGCTAGCATCATTTGCAACTGTTTCATACATAATAGCTAGTTGAGGGTGCAAAGATGCAGTTCGTGATCCTGAATAAAGAGAGTCATAGATTGTGACCGTCGACTGTGACTGGGTGCTTACTACATAGTGTCCATCTATATAATGAATCTGTAAAGCGGTCTGACCTTCTTTTACCACAAGATCGCTGTCAAGGCTCTCATGCTCCAGTACTTTAGCATATAGGTATGATGGTGGCAGCATCCCAATGTGAATGTCAAATTGTACTTTCAGTACAGAAGCTATGAAATCTAAGACATGAATGTCGATGCTTCCTTGCAACACAGACTGAATGTTGATATCGTTGAAGTAGTCTGGTGGTAGGATAGCTTTAGTAGATGAATCTTTTGAGATACGAAAGTTCCTCTTTCTGGCACGTTCTTTTTCACGCTTTCGTCGATCCATACCGTGTGAATGGGCACAAAATCAGTTATGGAAAAATTCCTTGATGTTTATAGACGATACTTCCAGACTAACCTGAAAAAGAAATATATATTAGTAAATGAACTTTCATTTGAGTACAATATATGAGTGTAATATACTTGGTTTTTTTTTTGCCCAGTCTTATAAATTATAATATTAAAGTACTATTATGCATTAATTCATTTTAACAACAATTTTATATAAAATGATACTTGTATCTCATCTTTTCACTAACTGTACTTTAAAAGTATAGCTATATACAAACTTCTTACACATGTTTCAGGTATACACAAAATGTTACTTGTATTTCACTTTCCAAATAATTTTTACTACTAAATTATAATGATGAAGTAATTAAGTATACACAAGTTCATGCGAAACTGCAATAGCATTGTTTCTTCTATAAAAGTATAACTCATGTTATTGGATTTGGATATATGTATGTATGAAATGTCATAACAAATGTATATATGTGATTGAATAAAAATATATATGAGAAAAAAAACCAATATATAAGTGTGCAAACTTGTTGTTTTGAGTAAAACTTATCGATTTGTGAAAGTCATTACAGTGAAACCTCAATAACTGGAAGTCAGCAGGACCATGATAGAAGTTATCAAAGTATTCAAGTTAAGTGTATACTTGAAGTTAAAGTAATTATGTTTGTTGGGGCAAATTATACTTCAAATTATCCAATGTCTACGAGTTTAGTGATTTCCAGTTAATGAAGTTTGACTCTATTTGGAATTCTGACAGGATTTTCATGAAGAAATTATGAACTACTGAAGATGATATCATATGAAGTGCCACATATAGGTTAGGAAGTCATAAAGCAACTACTACTACAGAACAAATGGTGTTAAATTTACCACAGTTTTTATGAAGGTTTACAATGCATGCTTCCTTTGAAAGTTACATTATATAACCACAATGTCTGAACACATATTACATAATTATATGAATTATTTTCATTATTGAACTAATTATTTAGAATTACTGTTTCACAATATGAAACCTGTTGTGGTCTTTTAGCCACCATTTAAAGCAGTTTGTGGTTAAGGCTTTACCATGCTATGCCTTTAAATGATGTTACCAGGCACCACCACGAGGAGGTAGACCACAACAATCAAAGCAAACTATAAATGCACACAAGCCCGGTGAAAGACAAACATGACAATATGAATGCAGGTGAAGCATGCTAAATGAAAAGTAATTTGCTAAATAATGTTATATGTGCATATATGATACATGCATTGATAAGTGCCCTTTGTGTTCTCCCCAATAGGAAAGTAGTGCCAATGATTAAGATAAAGTATCAGTTAAACACATGCTAATAACAGTGCTTTTTAATGTGTTTTTTTTAGAAAAAATGTACATTTAATTTAGTGCAAAATAGTAGTAAGAGATTCCAAAGGAGTTTAAAAATATTTCTAAATGCACACCAATATGGGGAGAACACTGTCCTTTTGGTGATCTATTTATTTCAAGGGATCTTCTTAGAATTACACAAAATGAGTTACATCATTATTCTGTCTCTATTAACTACATTATAAATGTAAATGAACAAACCTTACTGCTATGCTATAGAATGAACAAAACTGTTATGGTAAGCTACATATGATGAAAATTAATTATGGAAATTAATTATGGTTGTCTACATGTAACATACACTACTGGTAGTTCTTTTGAATTTTAATGAACTTATTAAAACAGTTAGTGTGATTTTCACTAAAACAATAAAAGAAAAAGAAAATGTATGAAAGTTCAATTCAATGCTTAGGCTTTTTTGTAGCGACTGATGCATCAAACAACTCTGGGAGTGACTCTTGGGATGCACTTTGTGGAAAACTTAAAGTTTGACTTAATGGTGGTACACTTTCTGGTGTTGCACTGGGGTCTTCCATATCCATTCCTAAAAGTTCTTGAAGCGCTTCTTCCGATGCACTAGCATTCATTAGTTTGTCTTTCAATTCTGTGTTTTCTTGTGTCATTTTTTTGTTATTGGACAAAAGTTTTGCATTGAACTTCTCTAAATCTCTTATTCTATTCTCTTTCCTTTTCAACGAGACTGAGATCTTTTAATGAATTTTCTAAAACATTCACATTTTTCATGATCTGCATTTCCAACTGAGTCATTTCATTTGTCAAGTCACTCTTGCTGATCAATCCCTTTTCAAATTTGGTATGTATCCCTATCAAAGCTGCTGAGCAGGTTCTTATCTGTGTGACATTATCCATGGCAAATTATCTGGGGAAAGAAGATGATAATACAATTCCAATGCAATGAGTGATTCCAATCCAAGGATATTAGAAACCATTAAAACTTGTCAATGCTCCTGAGCTGAGGAATTGGAAACCATACTATACATACAATACATTCTTGACATGTATATCCAAGATACATTCCTGACATGTATATCCAAGATTGCGCAGACAAGTTTTTGTTAATGGTTTTTTCTATCCTTCAGTGACCCTTTAGCCATCTTATAAGTAGAATGATGTGCACTGATGATATGCTTTGAATGGTTATCCATGCATATTATACAGCAAATATATGATGACTAGATATGAAAATGTGCATGATGAGAGATTACATAGGGGTATGTAATAGAAAAACAATAGTAAAGCAAGCATGTCAGTGTAGTTCTATGAGTACTACATTGTTAGGAGTGAGTAGGTTACTATACAATACTATACTATACACTATGAGTGACACAATGATATGAATGAAGGCAGTGCACAAGATACTCGTTATATGATGTTACCAGCACCACCACGAGGTGGTAGATCACTTTGTGAAAGCTTGTTAAGTTAAATTTGAAATGAAGGATTGAAACTGATATAATGGTGTATGTGAAATTGATGGGACATCATGCAATTTTGGCTCTTAATTCTGTTTTGTCTGAAGGCTTGATTAATCAGAAAAAATCACACAACAAGCATTCACTGGTGCCACAAGCAGTATTATCAGAGAAAGCAGACAACTTCTATACAAAAAATTAAGTTACTTACCTGATCTAGATTGCATTTTTGGTGGTTACTCTTGACAAGTATGTTCTTTAATGTAGGTCAGAGGTCGAAATAAATGTCACAGTGACCCGGTTTTGGTACACGACACACCGTCCTCCCACGGGGAACCATACTACCAAGTATTAAGTTCTAGTGCTTTATAGTGTAGGAGATAGAGCCCGGACAAGGTATTTGTGTAACGTAGGTCAGAGGTCAAAAATATAGGTCACTGTGACCCGGTTTTGTTACGCGACACACCGCCTTCCCATAGGGAACTATACTACCAAGTACAAAGTTATAATCCTTAATAGTGTAGGAGATAGAGCCCGGACAAGCTTTTACTTAAATGTAGGTCAGAGGTCAAAATATAGCAAAATAAAGGTCACAGTGACCCAGTTTTGGTACGCGACACACCGCCTTCCCACAGGGAACCCACACACTAAGTATGAAGTTCCAGTGTCTTATAGTATGGGAGATAGAGCCCGGACAAATAGGACGGACGGACGGACAGACGGACGGACGGACAGACGGACAGACACAACGCAAACCTATAGTCCCCCCCGGATTCCGGTGGGGGACTAATAAACCAAACCAAACCAAATTGCCTCCCCAACATCAGTTGTTGCAATACCATCAGCTTCCAACAGGGGTTTCATCCATTCTTGTACATATCGAGAATATCTTTTATCGCCAACTGCATATTTGTATTTCAATGAGGTTTTGCAGTTTAAACCAATGCATTTAGCTTCCATTACGAATAAGGTATTGTGATAAGGCAGTAGTGATGCTGTTCTACTACATAAAGTACAATCCATTACCCTTTATAGTATTACAACCAATTCGGTATTCGTCAATGGTTTGACATCACCCTATCAGTTTTTCACCGTGTAAGTGTTTGTTATTGTTTACTGATACATGGAATTACATTTAAATTTCTTTTTATTTTTTGTAAAATGTATAGTTCCCTGTACACATTCTGTTAAAGGATTGGACGAAAAATGGCCACACAAATATAGTATATAAAACATATTTTCGTCTCAATGTTTTAAGAAACATTAATCAAGATCCAATAACCGATCTTCTGTTTCATTCGTACAGTAGAAACACAGAGATTGCTTGTCAAAACGCAAGGAACAAAATTAGAATTTAAATACACTTTGAGTATCCCGACAATAGAGGTGTTGAAACATGTGTTATGAAAGGCAGTGAAATTGTTTTTCTTTTTATGATGATTGCAACTAATTATTGAAATTTTCACCAGTATGTATCAGAATAAAAGACAAATATGCATATGGAATGCCTACATACATATTGTATTTTATACAACACTAAGAACTCTTGTACTATATAAAAAAATCTCACTGGAAAGTCATTTACTTTGTTCATGCTCTCATATTTTGTCACAATGACACGACAGAAAAGTTTGAAACACATAGAAACATTGTACGCGGGGTTTAATACATGTACTTGAATCGTTTTTAGTCATTCCACAGATTTAACGAAGAAAGTTTCAAATAAAACATAAATTTTGCAAAAGAAAATCATAATTTTGTCATATTTTCTTCAAAACAAGTTCATTTTAGCTGAAGAAAGTCATGCTTTGGGAACAAATAATCTCTCATTAAGGCACTAGTAGCTTTTGAATTTTTTGTCCGAGTTTTGTTGATTTTTGGGGGTAGGGGAGATAAACATGATATTTCTCTTACTTGCCAGGGACCTACTATCTTGATATTTTTGTAATGTTTCACAATGATATCAAAGATGTTTTTAAAACACTTTCACTGTCTGCACTCGGGGTTTTAGATACATCTGTTGATATTTTTCTGAATTACTGAAATCAAAATGACGAAAAAAGTATCCCTGTCTGCTACCTTTTTCATGTATATTGTGAATTCTGCAAAATAAATTCACAAGTCGGGCGTATGATACTCAAAGCTAGTTCATTCAGGTTTATTATAGTCCATCTTTGATAAAAAATATGTTCTCACTTAGGTGTTAGCGGCCATTAAATATTTTCCCCGTTTTTGTGATTTTTGGGGGTAGGGGAGATAAACATGATATTTCTCTTACTTGCCAGGAGCCTACTATCTTGATATTTTTGTAATGTTTCACAAGGATATCAAAGATGTTTTTAAAACACTTTCACTGTCTGCACTCGGGGTTTTAGATACATCTGTTGATATTTTTCTGAATTACTAAAATCAAAATGGCGAAAAAAGTATCCCTGTCTGCCACCCATTTTCATGTATTATGTAAATTATGCAAAATAAATTCACAAGTCGGGCATACAATATTAAAAAATAGTTCATTTTGGTAGAGTGTGTTTATGGTAAGGCAGAAAATATTTTTTCATTAAGATACTAGCGGCAATTGAAATCTCTTGGTAAAATTTTCAATCGAAATCAGTAAAAGGTGGCGCTGTAATCGCACCAAAAATAAAAATTAAAAATAATAGGCCATTTCATGTGTATTGTGACATCTTTTATCAAAATAAAATGTTTTACAAAGAATTCCTTCGTGGGCCATCCTGCAACAGGTCCTTTGTTTTTACTTAATAAATGGCAAAGGGTTATTCAGCTAGCAACGGACTCATTTAGAATGTTTCACTTCCAATATTACATTGAAATGAAAAAAAATAAACTAAATATTCCACAGATTTCAATACTACCATCACATTAAAAAAACAATCCAAAAGGATTATGCAGGTCATGAACTTACAACGCAATAGAACATTTAATTGATAAAATAAGAACTATATATGTACATGTTGAATAACTTACAGATATATAATATACATTGCCCTGCAGGTAGGGCGTAAGAATTGTACCTGCTGCCCCCATTGCATGATCGTACGAGGCGACTTAACTTGGGATCTTATCTTTTCTCTTCTTTCTGAACAACTTTCTTCTTCCTAATGTCTCCCTTGACAATGCCTCACTTTTGGCCTTTAGTTGAGCGTTCGCCGCTGCGAGGAAGGTTTTGGGTTCTGTCCCCTGGCCGAGACATACCAGAGTCTATAAAAATGGTAGTTGCTACTCCTGCTTAGCGCTCAGCATATTTGGAGTGGGACGAGTGGTTGGCCCGTTGTCAGTATAATGTGACCGGGTGGGGTGTGCTGTTGGGTGTCTTCGGCAGTATGCTTCAGTGAGGTAGCACTTTAAATCGGCAAAAGTTCCGGCCTATCACAAGAAGACTTAACACGAATATACCACAGCCGCCCAAAATACATACGCACCCATCACACACATGCATGTCGCACGCACGGGAGGCCGTCCTTAAATGACCTTAGCTTTTAATAGGACGTTAAACAAAATAAACCAAACCAAACCAAAGATAATATACACAACTTGAAAACCGTAATTTCTTTTCTCAATATTAGAATGAAACAAAAGTTGTTTTGCATTTTCTGAATGTAGTTATTCCCTCGAGGGAACTTTCGGAATATTATTTTGTGTCTTAGATCTGTCCGCGTCCTTCCACCATTTTGTATCTTGTATTTTGTTGGGCTGTATCTCCTACTTTAAGCGTCGCCAAAACATGAACGAAAAGTAGGACAATTATCTACATTAAGATCTCCAATACAATATAACAAAGAAAAAGTATCTACAACACCAGTCATTAGAGCGTCATACTTTCAGCCTTATGCAGTGGGGACATCAATTTGCTTAATTGTCTAATTCTTGTTAAAATAAAAACAATTGTCATGCATTTGTTGAAATCCTACCGTAACGCAGGACGAGCGTCAGTCAAGCATTCAGGAAATAGACACAGGAAAAACTAGAACAATGAGAAAATACATATACACAAGCTTAATGTATACCTAGTTGTATTTACACTCGCGATCACTCTCACTACCTTTCATACAATAATGTCGGCAGATAACTAAAATCTCGTTACAACTTCACCACGTCTGTGTTGTCCAATGGCGAACATACAGCGTGTACAGTATATCTGGACCTGTCGCTAAATAGGTAGGGTTCCAAGAACCTGAGAATTTATTCCAATTCTTCTCAAAGTAACCCTGCTTCTGAGCAAAGTGTATGTACCCAAATACCTGTCTGTGTCTGGTACATCATACAAAGTTCCTCCAATCCGAGGCTATCTTTAACCAATGACAACTGGCATACTCTTCGTGCCCGCCTGTAGACTGCCGTCTTTACACAGCTGACCTTGACCCTGAAGACTCGATAATCTGTTTGGTCGGTCCTGGTGCTGCCTTTACAAAGATGAGGTGTCATGTCTTTTGTTGCCGTCTTGCAGAAGTAGTTCTCGTTGCCTGCCCATCATGTGAAGCTATAAACGTACAAAAATATTGAATTAACACTCATTCTTCCATACACAACATTAATGTCTAAGATTCCCTAACTACTACATAAACAATTTATTCCTAAATGGTTACTGATATTTACAATAATTCATCCTAAATTATGTTGCTCACATATTATAATCTAAGATGCGTGTCCAAAATCTGCATAAATAACTGTTTAACCACAATTTACATCAGAACACAATCATACGCCGTACGTTATCTACGAGCTTCCGTAGATTTTACACCTGAGCGCATCCACGCTATCCCATACACACATAATTACAACTGGCTTCCATATAAATTCTACCTGAACAAACTACGGTGAATAAGTGAAATTGACATAATTTTAACAATGAACATACATATACAAAGTCTGATAATAAATATACTATAAATATTCCTAGTTATACTTTATAACTTCAACGTTACATGCATATAAACACCTGTCTTTGATAACAAATAGCTACGCATGACTGGACCGCATCGATAGATAGATGGCTTGACCGGAAACACGGACACAATAAATATGGCATTAAAAAAACAAATTATAGATGATAGAGAGAACTTACCCCAGTCTGCTGTCTAGGATTCCCACATGCATATAGTCCTAGTGGGAAAAGGGTATAAAACTACCCGACAACTGGACAATACCAATTCCACGTTTGTTCCCACATGAACGCTCTGTTTTTCACACTCTTGCTTACTCACATGCACACCACGTGACATAATGACACAAATCAGACTATAAATAAAACGTAAACATATATGTGTGCGTGACACCTGCTACATCTTAATTTCCATAATTCCTCTGAGTTTGGGATTTTTTTCAGGTCTTCAATGGCTCTCTAGACAATGTGTGGAACAGTTTTAAACAAATGGCTTCACTCATGTCTGGAGTAATCGCGATGACACCGAAGACATACAGTCCGATTCTTTTCCCCCAAAAGAGCGAATGCGAATATTTAGGCAAAAGACGAAGAAAGAAAATCCAAAATTATTATGAGACTCACCTTAGAGACGAAACAGGTTGTATAGGCTCAATTTGAGTGACCCAAATGTGTTATTCAAGTTTCTACATGGGTCAGCAACTTACAGACAGTGATGTCAAAAGTATCTTCGAGGAGAAAGTCTTAGGAATCAGGCAGTCTGGTGCATATTAGAGTCTTTGGCAAATCGCTTGTCTAGCAAACCTACTCAGATGTCCAGTAGTTTCTGTCTGCACATCTTACGGAACACACAATGTTCTAAAAGAAATGCACATGATATTTTATACATTCAATGAAGAATTCCACACAAATCAACCAGTGTTCATCACGTGGACAAGTCTTGGTGAAGTTGAGCAGGAAGAAAGGGAATTTGCACTAAATCATTTTGATGTTTTCATGCCTATGACTAACAGACACTGTCAATACAGACTTTGCTGATTGCATGGTTTATGAGTTTTGAAATGAGTGACTCGGCAAATTCTCAGCTGAATTACCAGACCCCAAGATATATGTGCCACCTGACCCTGCAACATGTATGCGTGTGGTGAGTGCGTTATGTGTGTTCTGTGAGGCTGTGGTATGTTTGTGTGAAGTCTCCTTGTGGTCGGCCGGTCACATTATACTGACGAGCGAACCAGTCGTCCCACTGCTAATATGCTGAGCGTTAAGCAGGAGTAGCAACTACCATTTTTAAAGACTCTGGTATGTCTCGGCTAGGGGACAGAACCCAAAACCTTCCTCACAGCGGCCCTTCCTGCAGTTATAAAATGATAAATCGTCTTTTACGTGATCTATCCTGTCCTTTGTTTCACACACCATTCTTGACCATTGAGTGATGTCATTATTACTTTCTTGTGTTATGTTAAGGCCAAGTAGTCTATAAAACTGTCGTTCTAGATCCGAAAGCTCGTGATCAATTTTATCAATTTTCCTGCGTAAATTATCTGAAATTAAATATGAAAATTTCGCTTTATCATTTTGAATATCAATTAAATGATAAGTAATAAGAGAATTTATTTTAAACTTCCATTTATTTCAAAACTTAAGTCTTTAAGTTAAAGGGAGGACATTGGTATATTCAACCATATATGACCATTTCATGGATACCGTAGTTAGTTATGTGTGTGAGTGACGTCACAAATTATGTCATAGGATTGTTATACCAACATAATCGAAATTCTTCTTACATGTAGTTTTGCAAAGAATAAATTTGGTAGTTTTAAATTCTCCAAAATAGAAGTTCTATCATAACAAATTTCTTGCACTCATAAATCTGTTATATGGAATTTAATTAACTTGTCATTGACACATAATTAATACCATTCGTTGCATACACCCAATAAAGGAATTTCGTGGTATACACCAAATAAAATTACTCGTTTAAAAAGCCTTATTTCGGGAAAACAACTGTGATTTATTTCATTGTATGTCAATTTCTAGCGGTTTGGTTTTGGTCATGAAATTTGGATACGTCACATGTATGTTTGTGTTGTATTTAAAAACAATTTAAAGATACAGAACATTATCTAAATATTCATTTAAACACTTATTTAAAAAAAAAAGTTTTCACATGCGTATTTCCGTACAAATAAATCATTACCGTTACGATAACGTCATTACCGCAACGATAACGTCATTACCGCAACGCTAATGGCGTTCCGGTAATGACACGTTTCGGTAATGACTTTTTTGTTTCTTTCTTGTGATATCAGCGATAAAAAGTTCGTGAGGTGGGAAATTTGAACACATAAAATAAACTTGCACCACAATATCTTACTACCAGGGAATTATTACACTTATGTCCCTTCACAGTTGTAAAAATGATAACGTTCGGTAATGACAAAGAGAAAACCTACGACTTGGATTTGAAATACTTACAATCACAATCCTCGCTGGGAACTTCCGCCGCCATGTGCTCGCTTGGTTGACATTGAAAAGATAACTCGACCTTCGTTTTGGCTGAAGTGTACGTCGCATATAAGAGTTACCTCCCTTCGTATGCGGCATTAAAGCAATATCGTTTCGGTAATGACAAAAACTTGTGACACAAAAATTTGAACAGAAATCGACACTTTTTCAAGAAACTCGAACCGTCAAGATTTACCTAAGAAGTGAATAGTAGAGTGAGGGTACCTGATTTCGTACACTTTTCACACATATTTGCATTTTTTTCTTAAATGCATCTAGAAGACGATTTTATCTACATCCATCTAAAAGATGTATACAATCTGTGATATTTTTGGTAATGTGACGTCATATGCGCAGAAATGCACTGCGCAGGGGATCTTTCCTTTACCATTCTTTACTTCCGTGTTTAGCGGCAGTTTGGAACGTGATTTCATACACCCTTCAAATGTGTGATTCTTAGTAAATATGGCAAATATAAGTATATGCAGATTTAATTCAGCATATTTTAATCAGGTCTGCCGATTTTCAAAAGACAGAAATGTTTTTTGAAAGAAATATGAACTTTTTAAAAAAAACGTGTCACTTTTAGCATGCCATCGACCCATTCTGTGGGAATATAGCACTTACTATATATATTTTTGTTTATAAGGATTATCTGGCTAGAATTGTAATAAACAATTTTAAAGCTCCATACAGTTTTTAAGACCAAAAAACAATCAATCATGTCAACCATTTTCGGAATAACGAAGGCTCCCTACGATATCTGCCCTGTCGATGATTGGGCTTGTTACATCAATATACGGTGTTATCAAATTATTGGAGCTTCATATTAAAACAATTTTGATGAAAATGGTAAAGTATGATCTTATTTCAATTATCTCAAAATTATCATAGGTCAGTTGGCTAGATTATATTTCAAATTACGTTTTTAAGCTACACTGGTCCCATTCTGCAGACGACAAAATGCAAATTCTAGTTTCGTTTTGAAAACGAGGTTATTATGAAATTCTATATTTAGCATCACCGAAGAGAGACTATGGCGATGGTTTGCCGTCGAAATGATTTTAAGCCTCCATCGCAGGCGATCGATTGAAACATTGGAAAAAAACAATTTATTGTACGAAATCACGTCCTGTACGAAATCACGTACCCTTACTCTACACATATTTACCTAAGACATTTTGCGACTCAAAAAAATTAACAGTATTTGATGAAGTTTTAATTGTATCGATGTTTAATTTTCTAAACACGTGGAATTTCAACATTTATCACAATATTTTAGTCTTTTATTATTTTTCAACTTGTTATTCGTTATTATTTGTTAATCACCCATACACTTCATGCTTCTTACATTATCAATCTGTTTTCCGTGGTCTCTACAAGTCTTTATTAACGCTGGTATACTTAATTGTTTTCACGGACACGAAATATACCTTAATGGTAGAATGACCTTCGTATTAAGTCTCCTTGTGATAGGCTGGAACTTTTACCGATTTATAGTGCTACCTTACTGAAGTATACTGCCGAGGACACCCAGCAGGACACCCCACCCGGTCACATTATACTGACAACGGGCAAACAAGTGGTCCCACTCCTAATATGCTGAGCGCTAAGCAGAAGTAGTTTTGACGGGGGACGGAACCCTTCCTCACTGAAGACCAAAAGTGAGGCATTTTGAAGGCAGAAAGGAGAAAATTCTTACGCCCTACCTGCAGGACTAAATATACTAATGTTTTATTTATTTGGGAATTGGAAACAATTTGTTCATATCTAATGTAGAAAATTGATATTCATTAAGTAATGCATATGTATACGATATTATGACAGTACTCATGTTTCGGCTTCTCCAGTGCCCTGCAGGTAGGGCGTAAGAATTGTACCTGCTGCCCCCATTGCATGATCGTAAGAGGCGACTAAATTTGGGATCTTATCTTTTCTCTTCTTTCTTAACAACTTTCTTCTTCCTAATGTCTCCCTTGACAATGCCTCACTTTTGGCCTTTAGTTGAGCGTTCGCCGCTGTGAGGAAGGTTTTGGGTTCTGTCCCCTAGCCGAGGCACACTAGTGTAAATATGGTAGTTGCTATTTCTGCCTAGCGCCCACCATATTTGGAGTGGGACGACTGGTTGGCCCGTTGTCAGTATAATGTGACGGGATAGGATGTGCTGCTTGGTGTCTGCGGCAGTATGCTTTAGAGAGGTAGCACTATAAATCGGCAAACGTTCCGGCCTATCACAAGGAGACTTAACACCAACATACTGCAGCCTCCCAAAACACAAATACGCACTCACCACACGCATGCATGTCGCACGCACGAGAGGGCGTCCTTAATTGACCTTAGCTTTTAATAGGACGTTAAAAAATAAACCAAACCAAACCATACCATGTTGCTTTCTGCGTGACTTTTAATTTTAGAATGTTTTTAAATTGATACATTTGAAAAAGATGCAAGCAATTGGCCTATAATTTGCATTAAGGTTGTTACATACCGGAGACTTTCCAATTCTCCCGGTCGTCTGCGGTTGTAAACCATAAGTCTCACTTCAGTCAACAGAGCCACCTCCTTGCTTCATCAATGCTTGTTTGATTCAGATCAAGATCTTCAGCTGGTTCACGAGATATGATGCTAGTTTCACAATGTCATCAGGTACTGGCAGAGGCGACTTTGTATTAATATGCCTTTCTTTCAGTATTACACGTACCATTTTGGAAACTTTAAAACTCCATTCCATTTGCATTTAACGCAGAAAGTAGGTTTCTTTCACTTTTGACATTGTATGTAAGCCAAGATTAAGTACAGTAACATACCCTGCCCTGCAGGTAGGGCGTAAGAATTGCACCTGCTGCCCCCATTGCATGATCGTAAGAGGCGACTAAACTTGGGATCTTATCTTTTCTCTTCTTTCTAGATAACTTTTTTCTTCCTAATGTCTCCCTTGACAAGGCCTCACTTTTGGCCTTTAGTTGAGCGTTCGCCGCTGTGAGGAAGGCTTTGGATTCTGTCCCCTGTGAGGAAGGCTTTGGATTCTGTCCCCTAGCTGAGCTGCCCTGCAGGTAGGGCGTAAGAATTGTACCTGCTGCCCCCATTGCATGATCGTAAGAGGCGACGAAACTTGGGATCTTCTCTTTTCTTTTCTTTCTTGATAACTGTCTTCTTCCTAATGTCTCCCTTAAAAATGCCTCACTTTTGGCCTTTAGTTGAGCGTTGGCCGCTGTGAGGAAGGTTTTGGGTTCTGTCCCCTAGCCGAGACATACCAGAGTCTTTAAAAATGGTAGTTACTACTCCTGCTTAACGCTCAGTATATTTGGAGTGGGACGACTGGTTGGCCCGTTGTCAGTATAATGTGACCGGGTGGGGTGTGCTGCTGGGTGTCTTCGGCAATATGCTTCAGTGAGGTAGCACTTTAAATCGGCAAAAGTTCCGGCCTATCACAAGGAGACTTAACACGAACATATCGCAGCCTCCTAAAACACACATACGCACTCGCTACACGCATACATGTCGCACGCACGGGAGGCCGTCCTTAAATGACCTTAGCTGTTAATAGGACGTTAAACAAAATAAACCAAACCAAACCAAACCTTAAATGACCTTAGATGTTAATAGGACATTAAACAAAATAAACCAAACCAAACCCATTTAGTGAATTGGTCCACTATCATCAAGATGTACGTATTGTTGTTTCTTGAAAAAGGAAACGGGGCCCATCAAGTCCAAGTGAACCTCTCCATAGGGGCACTACCATGATAAGACGTGAGCTTACCTTTAGCTTTCCTATTTGTTAAAGATGTTAAAGTTAAACATGTAGCAAAGTAGTTTTTGATGTACTTTAGCATGTTGACACCGTACACCATACACCGTCCAATAGTTCTCCTGACCTTGATGTTCAGTGGAAGGTAAGTATGTCATGTCTCAAGTGGGCACCACTAACAGTTTTTTGCTCAGGCAGTTGTTATCTCGCTTCCACAAAACACCCTCTGTATCCAAGGAGAATAGCTCTTGGTTTAGCTAGTGGTGTTTTGATTCCCGGCTGCTCAACATAAGGATATTTTCAGCAAGAGCTTCTCGTGCCTCAAGCCAGGGAAATACAAGGCTTAAATTTGGATCCTCCTGTTGAGCTTTCCTAACTTCCTGCCATGAGTAGCCGTTAATCCAGCCTGGCTTGTCCCCATCTCTGATGACGGCTCTGTTGGTGTTCGATGAGCGAGAGATAAGTTTTGTCTACCGAGTTGATAAATCTGTTCCAATCCTCGTGTCGTTTAGCACAGTAAGTGCACCCACCACATGGTAAATCTTCCAGCAACACACTGTGTCGGCACTCCTGGCAATCAGCTTCCTTCTGCAGCCGTGACAAAGCGTCAGCGTTCACATGTTTACCCCCAGGACGGTGATGAACCTCCATCCAATACTGGCTTAACTCCTCAAGCCAACGAGCATGTTGACCGTTAGGGTTCTTGAAATTCATCGACCACTGGAGACTGCTCACTTCGAAATGACGACCCAGCAGATAATGACGAAAATGCCTTGTGAATCTCACAACTGCAAGGAGTTCTTTCCTCGTCGTACAGTAAATTACGTTGTTCTGGCGTCAATGCAAAGCTACAGTAAGAGATACAATCTCTCCTCTCCATTCTGTACCTGTAATAACTCGGCGCTAATCGCGTAATCCGACGCGTCCGTGTCCAGAATAAACTTGTCTTCTGTTGTAGGTATCGTCAGCACAGAAGCACTACACAAAGCTTTCTTGAGTTGGCATCCTGTTTCTCTGATTCCCAATGGAACTTGTTTTCCCTGTCAGGGCATACAACGGTACAGAAATTTCAGCAAAGTTCTTTATGAAACTTCTGTGATAATTGGCAAACCAACAGAATCGTTCCACATCTTTGGTACATTTAGGTTTGTTTGTTTATGTTTTACGGCCCATCCACAACTAGGGTCATTTAGGGCCAAACAATATACTATCGGTTTTCCTATTTTTAACGTTAAAACTAAATAAAATTTGTCATTTTTAAAAGCATTCGAATTGTATATTTAGATCATTATGATAAAAAAGTTGGTTAAAAATGATAAAATATATACTTGTACGAATAGATTATGTGAAATAATATGTACGAATAGATTATGTGAACTTTGTTATAAATAGAACGTCAAAGACGGTAACGTAAAAGACATCAAAGTCTATAAAATAGATCGATTTCTTTCAAGTAGCTAAATATTGTTTTCGAATCCACGGAACTGAAAAGTGTTTTCATATCCGGGACTCGAAAGTATTTATCACGAATGTGCTTGAAATCGGAACAATCTATTAAAAAATGCTTCACTGTGAATTGAGCATCGCATGCATAACACACCGGTGGATCCTCTCGTTTCAAAAGGAACGAAAGAGTAGGATATGTGTGCCCGGTACGGAGTCGAGAGAGGACTATTTCCTCTCTACGATCCTTCCGACTTGGTGTTGATGTTTTAAATTTTGGTTGTACTTTAAAAAGTTTGTTGCTTGTCTCGAGAGACCAGCGTTGCTGCCATTTACTCTGAATGGCAGAACTAATTACAGGTTTGAAATCTGTATATGGTATTTTGATATTTGTTTGTTGCAGATTTAGAGAATGTTTTGCTTGTCGGTCAATTCGTTTCCATTAATTCCAACATGGCTCGGAATCCAAAGTAGTGTTATTTTGCATTTTTTTAACATACGAGATATTCGTAAAACAAGGTTTTGTATGAGTATATTCTTTGGATCTCGTGATTGTAAATTCTGAAGGACAGATAGAGAGTCGGAACAAATGATTGCCTTTCTGATGCGTTGTTCTTCGATATGGTCGAGGGCCAAATCGATGGCACATGCTTCCGCAGAGAAAATAGAGGCGCCATCTGGTAAGCGGATTGAAGAGCAATGGTGATCGGAGTAGCATGCTGCGGAGACCTTTTCTCCATGTTTTTAGCCATCAGTAGATCTGAACGTGATCGGGAAAATCTTTAATGCATTCCCGAAACGAGGATTTGTGTTCTTCGGGTATTGCACTCGATTTTGCCCTTTCGTGAAGATTTAGGTTATTATCCGGTGTTTCGACAAGCCATGGCGGTACATCCGATACGGTGTATTCGCCTATGTTGTCTAAGCTTATGTTAAGTTCATGAAGAAAATTCGAAATTCTAATGCCAAATGTTGATAAGAGTTTTTGGTTTTGAGTGAATATGTTTCGGTACTGCGGATTGACAACAAGATCAAAAGCTGGGTTGTTTGGGTTGGATTTCAATTGGGCGGCATATTGAAGAGCAAGTTTTTTCCTTCTGTCATTTAAAGATGGTTCATTTGCCTCTACATAAAGGCTCTGCACTGGTGTTGTTCGGAAAGCACCGAGTGCTAGACGTAATCCTTGATTATGGATAGGATCCAACATTTGCAGGTAAGAATTCCGTGCCGATCCATAAACGATGGAGCCATAGTCGAGTTTTGATCGAATAAGTGCCCTATAAAGGCGCAAGAGCATTTCATGGTCCGCACCCCAGTCAGTATGTGATAGAACGCGCAAAAATATCCATTGCATTTGAGCACTTATCCTTTAGGTGTTTAATATGTGGAATAAAGGGAAGTTTTGAATCGAAAATTAGTCCGAGGAATTTGGTCTGCTCGACAACTGGAATTTTGCTTGCAGACAGTTTTTGATCTGGAAAATTTGAAGCCGTTTTCATCTGCCCATGTTTGTAGTTTGCTCAAACATTGTTGAAGTTGTCGTTCTATCGTGTGCATGTTCTTCGACCTATAGCAGATCAAGAAGTCATCAACAAATAGAGACCCTTCAGTTGACTTACCGAGACATTTAGTTATACTGTTGATTTTCTGACCGAAAAGAGTTACGGAAAGGATCCCACCCTGAGGGACTCCCATTTCCTGTTTGGCTGTTTCAGAATATGTCAACGCGAACCTTAAAATGTCTGTCAGATATGTAGTTTGAAATGAATTTTGGGAGATTCCCACGTACACCAATTTCATGCAGGTCTTTCATAATACCATATTGCCATGTAGTATCGTATGCTTTCTCCAGATCAAAGAACACCGCAACAAGATGTTAGAGAGATAGGGCGATAATTATTTGGTTCATTGGCGTCCTTACCAGCTTTTGGAATTGGAATAATTGTAGATTCCTTCCAAGACTCGGGGATCTTACCGGAAGCGTATACTCGATTAAAAATATATAAGGGACATCGTAATGATGATTCTGGTAATTGTTTCAGGAATTGGTACGGAATTTCATCTGGCCCAGCTGCTGAATCGGTCGATCATTTTGGCGATTCAAGCAACTCCTGGAGATCGAAAGGCTTGTTGTAACTCTCTGTGTTGGATGATTTGAAGTTAAGACGTTTCTTTTCTTTGTCTTTTTTGAAAGTTTGGAATTTTTTGGAGTGATTTTTGGCGGATGAGCTCCGGGCTATATTCTTAGCAAATGCATTTGCAATGTCAGATGTAGAAGAGAAAATTTGGCTATTGTTGATAAGATGGGATGCTGGTGCTGTTTTTCGTTTTCCACTTATTTTTCGTATCTGATCCCATATCTTTTTAGATGATGTGCTTGAAGATATTTTAGAAATGTATTCCTTCCAGCTATTCTTTTTGTCGGACTTATTAGATCGCCGAGCCTTCGCCCTCCACATTTTAAAATTATTGTAATTTTCAATTGTAGGGAAAGTCAGGAATCGTTTTAGAGCTGCCTTTCGGCCGGATCTATTGATAAAAGATTCTTCAGATAAAAGGAACTTTGTAGGTTTTGGGACGGACTTTGGTATCGTTTTTGTGGCAATAGAAGTTATCGTTTCAGTGAATGTTTTAATTGGGTCATCGAGGTTAGTGAATTTTTCTACAGTAAGCTCCTCGTTGCACAGGTGTTTAAATTGGCCCCAATCCGCTTTGTGCATATTCCATCGAGGAAGTGGTTTATCAAGAGGGGTCCCAATATTCTTAAGAAAATTAGGGAAGTGGTCACTCCCACATAGATCATCATTTACCCTCCAGTCATAATCAAGTAAAATGGATGGATGTCATAATGATAGGTCTATGTGGGTACGAGAGCCTGTAGCAGGGTGTAGATATGTTGGGGTATTATTGTTAAAAGACACAGGTTGTTTTTATCTATAAATTAAGGCAGGTCTTGATTCTTTTGATAAATTTTCAAACTCTTCTAAATTTGCCCTTCGTCCGCGTATGTTCCATTGTATGATAAAATTGTTCGTATTGCTGACCACTATCCAGGTTCGTGATGGACGCTCTTTGGACTTACAGGACTACTTGGAGTAGGTTGTCTGGTAACAGCAGCATTGCTGTCACCGAACTCGCTGTCGTCCGCAAGAACGTCGTACCTGTGGTACACTTAGGGGTTTGGCCACTTCCTCAGTCTCAACCGACCCTTCACTTATTTTCATCCCTTCGCGTCCGACTACTATGTCAAGGTACTCCACTTCTGTTTTGAAGAGATCACATTTCTTCGCTTTTAATTTGATCCCTTACTGACGGAACCTTTCAAACACTTGGGCTAAGTCGTCCATATGCTCCTCAAAATTCCTACCAAGTACTAGGACATCATCCAGAAAAGCGAGGACGATGCTCCAGTGCAGACCTCTCAGTACAAGGTTTATCACTCTTCAGCAGTATGCTCTAGTGAGTTAGCACTATATATCGGCAAAAGATCCGGCCTACCACAAGGAGACTTCACACAAACATACCGCAGCCTCCCAAAACACACATACGCACTCACCACAAGCATGCATGTCGCACACACGGGAGGCCGTCCTTAAATGAACTTAGCTGTTAAAAGGACATTAAACAAAATAAACCAAACTAAAGAAACTGAAGACTTTACCATTTAATTAACACTGTCAGATCATAGCATTCTTTCCAACCCTCCCTATTTAGGAGGGAGACTCTTAAAGCCAATTTTAAACTATTTCTGAAAGAACAGATCAAATTATGCCATTTTAAAGGGTTATTTTAATCGATATAGAGTGTATGCACACCTTTTAGTTATGTTTTTATTTGTGTGCACACGCAATCTCCCCAATTGTAATTTCAAATAGGTCTAGTTGGCAAGAATGTCATAGTGAAATATTTAAAATTCATAATGTAACATTGGGCATATTATGCAGGTGCTCTTTCTTTAGTTACAACTAGAACTGTCGCCAGGATGGCTGACTAATACCCCCGCAATCAGCACAAGTCAATGGTAACCAGTTACCATAGCAACCATAATTTAAAAAAAAAAATGCATGCTCCTCTATATTTGTGTAAAGTTTCATTGAAATCGGTCCTTCGGTTCAGGAGGAGTTGTCCGGACAAACTTAAAGTTATGGTTCTTATCAGAAAACCTGTTTATAGTGACCAGTTGCCATAGCAACCATAATTTTGAAAGAAAAGAAAGTGGCATGCACATCTACACATGGTCCTCTATATTTGTGTGAAGTTTCATTGA
The DNA here is from genome assembly GCF_902652985.1 of Pecten maximus. Taxonomy (NCBI): domain Eukaryota; kingdom Metazoa; phylum Mollusca; class Bivalvia; order Pectinida; family Pectinidae; genus Pecten; species Pecten maximus. The sequence goes on along the minus strand of NC_047027.1, from coordinate 41,184 downwards.
ATTTGGCCCTTCGGTTTAGGAGTTGTCTGGACAATCTTAAAGTTGTGGTTCTTATATTGGAAAACCTGTTTATAGTGACCAGTTGCCATAGCAACCATAATTTTGAGAAAAATAAAGTGGCATGCACATCTACACATGGTCCTGTATATTTGTGTAAAGTTTCATTGAAATTGGCCATTTAGTTTAGGAGGAGTAGTCCAAACAAACTTAAAGCTATGGTTCTTATCAGAAAACCTGTTTATAGTGACCAGTTGCCATAACAACCAAAATTTTGAAAGAAAAGAAAGAGGCATGCAGATTTACATATGGTCCTCTTTATTTGTGTGAAGTTTCATTGAAATCGGCCCTTCGGTTTAGGAGGAGTTTTTCAGACAAACTTAAAGTTAATGGTTCTTATCAGAAAACCTGTTTATAGTGACCAGTTGCCATAGCAACCATAATTTTGAGAAAAATAAAGTGGCATGCACATCTACACATTATCATTAATATTTGTGTGAAGTTTCATTGAAATCCGCCCGTTGGTTTAGGAGGAGTTGTCCGGACAAAATGCGTCTACAGACAGACGGACGGACGGACAGACAACCTGATTCCTGTATACCCCCCCCCCCCCCCCCCCCCCCCCCCCCCCCCCTTACTTCGTTGCGGGGGTATAATTATTATAGTATCTGCTTCATTTCTACTAGTGGTAACAAAGTTAACCAAACACAGACGGTCACACAAGTCCCTGTGTTGCTTCATTTTGTACCATATATGGTCGCCGGGTGTTGTGTATTGAGCAAATAGTGAAAGTGTTACCCAAAACAAACGTTAATGAGAGCAGTAGATGTATTTTAAGAGGATCAAAACGCCAGCTTTTACATGCATGACCCAGGCTAGTGTTAAAGTAAGGGGACATGTTAGCATGTCAAAACCAGTCTTACAAGCATGACCCAGGCTAGTGTTAAAGTAAGGGGAAATGTTAGCATATCAAAACCAGTCTTACAGGCATGACCTAGGCTAGTGTTAAAGTAAGACAACGTAGTCATAGTCAAGTTCACTGATCCGGTATGTGATCATATAAAAGGACAGCGTTTTCATCATTATATTCATTTTTCAATGGCGCAAGCTCACATCGATCAGATCAAGAAAGAAGACATAAGTATAACGGACATTTCGTCCAAGAGTCGTTTGTCGTCTCAGTCCTACACAGGAAGCCATCATCAGAAAACTTAAAGGTGAGCTTAGGATTTTTTTTATTGAAAATGGAAGGAAAACGAGACTATCGGGAGAATTTCTGAAAAAACTTCTAACTTTATCGGAGAGTTTGTGGTGTATATGTGCATTCGTAGAAAAATAGCATGAACACCGAAACATACAGTGTAAGTGTCCATAACGTTTCATCCGTGATAAAACCCAATCATCCATCATTAGTCAAATGCTGTGATCGCATGAACACTTATAGACATTGGTCAAGACATCATCATAAGACTCCTCAACAACTTGCTACAAACGGATTTTTCTACACTGGAATAGAAGACCGTGTGACTTGTTTCATGTGCGGTGTCTCCCTTCAACATTGGAACTATTTCGATGATATCAAAACAGAACACGTGAGGTGGTCGAAGGATTGTCTCTATCAACAGATGATGTTTGTGATGTAGATATGGGGAGAATCACGTTTTTATTTGTCGATGGAGACGAGGATAGAAGGTGCAGTTGTACGGAGTGTGACGTGTGGGTGCATCCAAATAACATAGATTCGCTAAGAGAAGAAGGTTGGTCATACAATAACAGAGAGATCAAAAATGAACACATAACAGAGCTATTAAAGTTATTGATGAAACTGGAGGAAAGAGATGGATATATCGACAATGAATATATTATATTGTGTTTTGTATTTAATGAACACATAGGAGCTGAAATGAGTTATTAAACTTCATTGATGTAAACGACATAGTAGATTTAATGACTACATAACTAACATTATGGAATTTAGTACAGATTTGTTGGATAAAAGAATACAGAACTATTTGTTAGAAAAAACCGAAGCAAAAGCCTATCGGAGAATATTAAAAAATCTGCTGTGTCTCTCTTATGCATACGTTGTGAAACCAAAATAACAGAACTATTCGTATGCTTGGGGTGTGAGAACCGTCGAGAAAGTCAACATGAACACGAATGTGTGATGTATTCCGGTGCTGTTGTTATAGACTTACACTTTGACGAAGCATTAGCTTATACTAATCATTTGGCAGTGGAACAAACCTAGCGTGAGTTCGCTATACAGTCTTGCATACCTGCAGCCACATTACATAGACTAATGAACGATGAACGTTTGAGAGATGAAAACTACGTGAAACAACGTTATAGTGAAAACATAAAGAAATACGTAAAGAAAATCGGTGAAGTTCAGACATCTATTCATTTGACTTTGAACAGTTGCAGAGAGTAGATTACATGATGGGTGGTGACCAGTAAGTTGACATTAACGTTGATGGTGATTAGCTTCGTGTAATAGTTTACGAAGAATACGATAGACATCGTATGTACATTTGTCTCATCTGTCTGTGCCATTATGAAAACAACTCCAATAGAGGTCAGAAACGATTCGTAAAACACGTATTGGAAGACCATCCGAAAGATACTTGGTGATACTGGTTTTGAACAAACAATCAATAATGCATTTATTCATTCTGCTTATAGATGGACACTACTACCCTTCAATCAGTTCATCACCATATGACAAGCTGCGTTGATCGCTTGATGACGTTTTATAATTGGAACTGTAGACTTCGTCAAACTCCATATCAACTGGCTACTGTAGGATTTTATTATCAAGGTGTTGGTGATTATCTGACATGTTATAAGTGTGGGAAAACACTGAGATATTGGAAGCATAGAAACTTTTCAGTGGAATGTATTGACAAACATTGTGTTTTACCATATCCTCCCAGTACAGGTTTTGTATAGATATGGAGTCATCGGAGGTCATCAGTATGGAGAACTTATTAAAACTGACGTATGCAAATCATGTTCGAGAAATCATAAATGAACGATGCTTTTATTCATTTAGATGATATCAAAGTGATCCGAGACTTCATTCGAGAGACTCTTCGTTTTGATGTCCAGCGAGGTGTTAGAAACTCTTTCATATCACAAGTATGCAATGCCGGATGGAGAGTAAACGAGATCAAAACAGAAAAATGGAAAAAATGTGTTTGTAATATGGTTAAATCTATGAATCGCGTAGAAGACAGGTTTCATAAAACATTGTAAAATATTGAATGTAAATAAATGTTGTAATAAAAGTCATGTACATCTATATTTTGCCTCATTGAATATGTTAACCGTTAAAGAGAAACGAATTATAGATGGAGTGTATTACGATCTGAATAACGGAGGTGCATTTCTGAGTCCAACTAAAGTTCATCAAGTATTGAAATCTCGCGGATTCAATTCACCAGGTCTATATAAGATTAGGAGATATATTCAGAGTCTAGACGATTACAGTTTATAAAAACCAGTCAAACCATATTTCAAGAGAGCACGAGTTGAAGTCTCTGGTCCATACTAGGAATTTCAAGCCGATCTTGCAGATGTATCGAACCTCTCGAAACAGAATGGTGGCATTCGATTCCTTCTAGTATTCATAGATGTATTCAGCCGATTCTTATGGGTGGAACCTATAAAAACAAAAACGACGAAAGATGTATTAGATGCATTTAGAAAGATAATTGATAGGAGTAAAAAGCCGAAACGTGTATATACCGATGCTGGCAAAGAATTCAAGGGGAACCTGATGAAATAATATTGCAAAGACAATGGTATTAAGTGCTTTATTAGTCTAAACGAAAAGAAGGCCTCGATAGTAGAGCGTTTAATTAGGACATTGAAGACCATGATGTATAGGTATTTAACAAAATACAGAACTTACGAGTACGCAGACAAATTACAGGATTTCGTCAAGAGTTACAACGCTACACCTCATAGTTCACTAAACGGTATAACACCCAAAGATGTAAACAAGACCAACGAAGCGGACCTTTTTGCCTATATGTACCTCAGAAAAAAACACACGAAACCTTCTGTTAGGAAAACTGTCCAGAAACCAAAATTTAGGTTTAAGATAGGAAGTCTCGTGAGAATCTCTCACTTGAAACAACCGTTTACAAGAGCTTATCAACAGCAATGGTCGTCAGAAATCTTCAAGGTCAAGAAACGTTTCTAACGTCAAGGAATTCCACAATACCAATTGATCGACTTTTTAAACGAACCATTAATGGACAACTTTCATCAGGCCGAACTACAGAGAGTGGACAAGGACGAAACTACATTGTGGTACATAGAAGAAAAATGAAAAGAACGTAAGAGAGCAGGTCGAACCGAATGGTTCGTCAAATTCGAAGGCTGGCCGTCTAAATATAACCAGTGGATAGCAGAGAAAGATATCACAGATGTAAGCAAAGCCGAAGATGTCACATTACGTTGTCATTCACAACGATGGACGTAGCAAATACTTTCCACAAAACAAACCTTACTATTTCGGCGTACATTTCCAAACACCGCTAAATCTACACGGAACTTGGAAAGTGGCGTTAATGGACATAACATTAACAACGAGTGGAACGAAGACCAGACAAAATTTATACCTACATAGTGACGTGTGTGAAGAAAGCTTTATCGATGGTGAAAATGAAACTCTACTTCGCGCCATCAAAGCAGTTAAGGTAGCCAATTGGTCCCAATCGTTCGATGTTCCATACTACATGCCTGTAAAAAAAAGTCGGAGGTTAGAGACGTAGAATTTGATATAAAGACAGGAAAAGGTGAAATCGCTTCATTCTTAAAAGATCGAGTGACGATTACACTTCATTTTAAGCAATACCCTTTTCTATCATGAATGTTACAAAGATGTACGTTCCTAACGTGGGAAAATGGATAAAATATTATCAAGAGGTAGCACGTGGAAAGGAAAATGCCTATACAGAAAACACCAAACGAAACGTGAAGCAATTCGATGGGGGATTGTCACAGAATAGTAACGAATTCATGATTCCCATCGATAAAAACGATAAAGAAGGAGAAAAGTCTTTACCTGCAAGGGAGGTAAATGTAAACATGGTCTCTCCAGCTCAACAAGTCGTAGAACAAGTCAAGTCAGAGATGAAAAGGAAACGCACCAAACATCGTCGTCAGTCTAGCACGAAACGTCGAAGAGCACACACATCACAGATACAGCTGAAGAAACCAAAAACAAATAAAACACCACGGAAAGTGAGGAACCTAAAAAGGAAAACAGGTAAAGCAGTACGGAAGGCGAGTTAAGTGAACAGAAAATCGGTGAAAAGGAACAAAAGGAATCTGATATCACAATGGCTGCGTTTAACAAAGATTTTTTCAGAGAAGCACAACCGTCAGAATTAGCCGTATTCGACCTTCCACCAACACAGACAGCCGTGGAAAATGTTTACTATCAAGACGTGTTACCAATATCTCAGATCACGAGCAATTCCGTCGTAGAATTCATTGTTAGTGGACAGAACGGATTGGAATTGATCGATTTCCGGAACACTTTAATATATGCCAAGCTAAAAATAACGAAAGCGGACGGAAGCGCCATTGGTCTTGTAGATGACGTGGGACCAGTCAATTTGTGTTTACCTTCTTTATTTTCCCAAGTAGACGTTACTCTACCGGGGAAGACTATCGTGTCTACGACGAGCCATTACCCTTACAAGGCCAACATACAGAGTCTCCTAAAAATGGTAAAGAAGCAAAGATGACTCAATTGACTACTCAGATATGGTTTGAAGACAACGAGGGCGAATATAGTCCTAGAACCGGGTCAAACTCAGCTTTACTCGCAAGAGCTAAAATGTTTGAAGGTGGGAAAGTGGTAGACGTGGTTTGCCCGCTCTATCACGATTTATTTAAGATGGATAGGTATCTATTAAATTAAGTCAACGTCAACGTCAAATTGTAGATCAAAACCAAGTTTTCCATTATTGTCCGGCACTTCATCGGCCGATTACAAGATATCATTCGAAGACATTCGACTGCGTATGAGCAAAGTCAAGGTCAATCCAGCCGTCATTTATGCACAAAGCAAAGCTCTAGAAGTGACCAACGCCAAATATCCGTTTACACAGACCATGGTCAAGCAGATGACAATTCCCATTGGAACCTCAAATTTTACCTATGATAATATATTTCAAGGTATGAGGCCCAATCTCGTCGTAGTGGGATTCGTGAATGCCACCGCGACCACCGGTGATTACGAACAGAACCCCTGGTTTTTCCAACCCTATGACGTCACATCTATAGGACTCTACGTAGACGGAATACCAGTGGGCGGTAACCATTTAAAACTCAAATACGGAGCGATCGGTGATCAAACCACCATTCCCGTTCTGAGGAGCATGTTGCAATCGACGGGAAAATGGCTCAACGACACCGGTTCTAACATAGAGAGGGACGACATTGCAAAAGGATATGCACTCTATACCTTTGAATTGGAACCTACCTTCCAAACCAATCAATATCTCACCTTATTGAAACAAGGAAACATCAGACTAGAGGTCATCTTTGGAACGGCATTGACGACTGTGGTATCTTGCATCATTTACTGTGAATACCCAGGCTACTTCGAAATCAACGCTGCCAGAGATATAGTGGTACCATGAATACCTCACAATTGCGTTGCGTCATAGACTGCGACTGTGTAATGAGAAAAACTGTCATAGGGGTTTACGCTCGTGACGAGATACCGAACGAAATACAAACATTTCCGGTCGGTTACATTGTCAATACGGACAATAGCGATAGTCCTGGAAGGCATTGGTTGGCTTTTTACTGTGAATCTAAACACCAGAAGGAATTCTTCGACAGTTACGGACATTCTCCAAATTATTTTTCGTTTGAAGCTGACACTTACAACGATAGGCGATTGCAGAGTACCTCATCGAGAGTGTGTGGACACTATTGCTTATACTACCTGTTGAATCGTTGTAGGGGATTATCCATGGGGTCTATCCTAAGACCATTTGGTAACAAGTTTAAAAGAAATGATAACTATGTGTATGAATACATTCAGAATTCGTTTCCTTACAGTTTTAACAATGTACAAACTCATCAGTCATGTTGTTCCGAATTGTAAATATATTTTGTAGACAAAATGTATATTCTAAAATAAAATATAAATAGTTCAGTTTTGTTTGTTGTGTATTCATTTTACAATTAACGATGGCGTGGCATACTACAGAGAGTCTCCTGAAATTTCAATCCCCATGTAGAATCATGGTGTGTGGTGCATCTGGTTCGGGAAAGACAGTTTTAACCCAAAAGATTTTAAACAATGCCAAAGGTATGTTTAGCGAACCTCCAAAAAAGATAATCGTATGTTATGACACCTGGCAACCCATCTTTGACGATTTGAAACAAACATTGAGGGAAATCACGTTCCATCAAGGTTTGCCGAATGAAGATAAGTTTAACGAATGGGGGGAAATAGAAGGTCATAAATTATTGGTGATTGATGACTGTATGGCAGAGGGTGTGGGCAGTCTGCACCTAATGAAAATGTTCTGTGTGAAATCTCACCACCAGAACTTTACCGTTATGTTTTTAGTACAGAACGTATTTCGGAAAGGAAAAGCCATGCGAACTTTGAGTCTGAATACGCAATATTTCATATTATTTAGAAATTACAGAGATCAATCACAAGTCGAGACCTTGGGGAGACAAATATTCCCGAGACAGAGTGCTTATTTCAGAGCGTTGTATTTCCCAAAAAAACAATGAAAAGTTTAGTAGAATTCTGGTTGATAGCATCGGACAAACAGAAGAAAGGCATATTGTTGAATTTAACGGATTAACAACTAAAGTTTCTGATAGAAATTGTTCATAATGTTGCAACAAATAACATTTCTATTTCTAACGAGGATAAAAGGAGTATAACTAAACACAAAGTGGTCATACGCAAGGTGTTAGAAGGAGGAATCAGTAGACGGCAGAGAAGACGGAGATTACTGGCAGCGAGTAAAATATTATCCCTATTCTTCAGAAACTATTTGACATGGCTAGAGCAATGATATTGATTTCAAAGACAAAATACGACGACATCATTAAAAGAGAAAAACCCAACGAGAAATTAGACGATTCATCAAGCACCCGATCGGATGTCGATATTAACTCTGATAAGACGGAAAATGACGTCACCCCATCTGATGAAAAGAACAAGTCAAAGGAAAAGCCTAATATAGAATCAACCAAACATTGTCAATCTACTGAAAACCGCTCAGAGAGCAGACTACGTCACTCAGGCGGAGCATGCGCAGAAAAATTAAGAGTCAGCGAGGCGGACAACTTGTTTTGAAGACCACGCCTCCTCGATTTGAGAACAACCTTAAACGAACGAAACGTAAGTGGTTGTCATTCAAGATATAAAACGCCATGAAATAGCACATACACCAGACGAGAAACATGTCAGTGCAATATTTTGATGATTTGCTCAATTCGGTGTCCAGAGGAGACGAAAAGGCCATACAAACAGTGAGTAACTTGAAAAGGATATTGAACTCTATTGATGTATCGTCTACGAAAAAACCCAGAAATGAAAGCAACGTACTTAAAGACAAAAATGGACAAAATGTGACGTCTTGCAATGTGTGTGGGAAACAATGTCTTACCGAAAAGAAATTTAAGTTACACATGAAAACACATTATCGACAGTTAAAGTGTACAGTGTGTGGAAAAGAGTTTAAACAGCCAAACGACTTAAACAGACACCTGAATTCACACAAAAATCAGAGTTCTTACAAATGTCACGTGTCCTTAACGAGGAAATATAACATGAAAGCACACATGACCAAAAAGCATGGACAGACTGGTGGAGATCTTTAGAACTAATCAACCTTCTTCTAGTATTCGATTACCGGAGACTTCTAGTACTAAATCACCACCATCTTCCGGTATACAGTCGCCACTGCCGGGACCTTCCGGTGTACAGTCGCTGCTGCCGGGACCTTCCGGTATACAGTCGCCGCTGCCGGGACCTTCCGGTATACAGTCGCCGCTGTCGGGAACGTCCGGTATATAGTCACGCTGCCGGGACCTTCCGGTGTACAGTCGCCGCTGCCGGGACCTTCCGGTGTACAGTCGCTGCTGCCGGGACCTTCCGGTATACAGTCGCCGCTGCCGGCACCTTCCGGTATACAGTCACGCTGCCGGGACCTTCCGGTGTACAGTCGCCGCTGCCGGGACCTTCCGGTATACAGTCGCCGCTGCCGGGACCTTCCGGTATACAGTCGCCGCTGTCGGGACCGTCCGGTATACAGTCGCCGCTGCCGGGACCTTCCGGTATACAGTCGCTGCTGCCGGGACCTTCCGGTGTACAGTCACGCTGCCGGGACCTTCCGGTATACAGTCACGCTGCCGGGACCGTCCGGTATACAGTCGCCACTGTCGGGACCTTCCGGTGTACAGTCGCCGCTGTCGGGACCGTCCGGTATACAGTCGCCACTGTCGGGACCTTCCGGTATACAGTCACGCTGCCGGGACCTTCCGGTATATAGTCGCCACTGTCGGGACCTTCCGGTATACAGTCGCCGCTGCCGGGACCTTCCGGTATACAGTCGCCGCTGCCGGGACCTTCCGGTATACAGTCGCCGCTGTCGGGACCTACCGGTATATAGTCACGCTGCCGGGACCTTCCGGTATAGTCACGCTGCCGGGACCTTCCGGTGTACAGTCGCCGCTGCCGGGACCTTCCGGTATACAGTCGCCGCGGTCGGGACCTTCCGGTATACAGTCGCCGCTGCCGGGACCTTTCGGTATACAGTCGCCGCTGCCGGGACCTTCCGGTGTACAGTCACCGCTGCCGGGGCCTTCCGGTGAACAGACTGAACCATATGTGTCAGGAGAACATACCTATTCTGATGATGTGAGTTTGGGAGGAAATGCTAACGTTAGAAACATATTTCCAAATGTCAATGACAATAGTGACCTACTCACTTTTTTTGCAAACTCCAAACGGAAGTGATTGAACATTTAAAACGATTGTGCGAGAGGTTGAATGGAATTAAGTGGTATCTTAACATTCGTGTGTCACTGGGAACTAGAGAAGGTAGTACAGACCACCCCACATTTCTTGAGTAAAGCATACGTATTGATGCCAAATGAATCCGATTTAGAACACAATATCAATACAGCTTATCAGAAAATGTTTGCCTCGTTTGACGAATTCGTTCGAAAAGGGTCTGCTTGGGTACTCAAGAAAAGTATCAAGCTAGAAATACACGTTGCAAATTACTCACCGTTGAGTGGTTCCTCCTACGTACCGACTCCATCTACTTTCAAACGCCATAAAATAGTAAATATCTGTAATCGTGACGAAAAATGTTTCTTATGGTCCATTTTGGCCTCTCTCCACCCCACCGATACGCTACCCGAACGCGTCTCTCATTATGAGGAGTACGAAAGCGAATTAGATATGACAGGTATCCGGTATCCCGTCTCCGTCTCTCAAATCGACAAATTTGAGAGACAGAACGGTATATCGGTAAACGTGTTTGGACTTGAGGATAAAACCATTTATCCCATGTATGTGACAAAGATAAAACAGTCCCGTCATCACGTCAATCTGCTCTTTTTACAAGAAGGTGTAAAAACACATTACTGTCTCATTTCCAATTTAAACATGTTTTTGAGCAGAACCAAAAAAGGAAATAATCTGACACATTTTTGTCAGCATTGTCTGCAAGGTTTCACAAGTAGCAACCTGTTAAACAGACACGTGGAACTGTGTTCCGCTCACAAAACACAGCGAGTAGAATACCCCAGTGAAGACGATGCTCTCTTATTGTTTGGAGACTTTCAAAAACAAATGAAAGCACCGTTCATCATGTATGCCGATTTCGAAACATTTGTAGAGAAAATGGATTCTTGCGGGCCAAACCAAGACCATTCAAGCACGACCAAGAATATAAAATTCGAACCCTGCGGGTTTGGATATCAAGTCGTGTGTATGGAAGATAGATATACCAAACTGCCCGTCATTTACAGGGGGGGGGGGGGGGGGGGGGGGGGGTGGGGGGGGGGGGGCGACGTTAGCAAAACCTTTTTGGAATGCATCATAGAAGAAGAAAAACATATCAACGATATTTTAGGTCACCCAGAGCCGCTAGTCATGTCTCTTCAGGACGAGCAGTCTTTTATGGAGAGTACTCGATGTCACATCTGTGGTAAACATTTCACAGACGGAAGTACTGTGGTGCGAGACCACTGTCATTTGAGTGGGAAATTTCGCGGAGCCGCTCATAACGAATGTAATTTGAAGTACAAATATCCCACTTACGTTCCTTGTGAATTTCATAACCTAAAGCGGTTCGATGCACACATTCTGACGGAAAGTCTGGGCAAATTTAAAGACCGCGAAATCAATTGTATTCCTAACACTACGGAACAGTATATTTCGTTTAGTCTGGGCGATATTAGATTCATAGATTCGTTTCAATTCATGTCTCAGAGTCTGGAGACTCTGGAGACTCTGACTGAAAATCTTGCCAAAGAGGGTTTGATTAAATTCAATAACTTCTCTAAGGTATTTTCCGAATCAGAGGCCAAATTGTTACTTAGAAAAGGTGTTTATCCCTACGAGTACGTAGACAGTGCCGATCGATTCTCGGAACAAATGCTCCCTGCAAAAGAGAAATTCTATAGTTCGTTGAGTCGATCACACGTGTCAGATGCCGATTACGCGCATGCACATACCGTGTGGGAGAAACTGAACATTCGAGACCTCGGTCAGTATCACGACCTCTACCTCAAGACGGACGTGCTACTATTGGCCGATGTCTTTGAGAACTTCAGAAACATGTGTCTCGATTATTATGGGTTAGATGCAGCTCACTACTATACCAGTCCAGGTCTGGCTTGGTGTGCAGCCTTGAAAATGACGGGAGTGTGGTTAGAACTCATCAGAGATCCGGACATGTATCTGTTCTTTGAAAACGGAGTGAGAGGTGGTGTTAGTATGATATCAAACAAATACGCTCAAGCTAACAATCCTTACATTCCAGAAACGTATGACTTATCCCAACCACACTCGTACATCATGTATACGGACTGTAACAATTTGTACGGGAAGGCCATGTCGGAACCATTACCCGTGGGAGGGTTTCGTTGGGTTGACAATTCACAAACATTTGACATAACCAAAGTATCCAAAGACGGAGACCTGGGTTACGTAATGGAAGTAGATCTGGAATATCAAAACTTTAGACAAAGAATTGTCACCCACCAGCAAACAGCTGTGGAAGAGTTTACATCCTAGCCCAAACATACCGATGATAAATTACATGGACGTGTGCCGACAGAAAAACTCATTCCCACGTTAGAAAACAAGACCAAATATATCTGCAATTACAGAAATCTGCAGTTAGACGTGGATTTGGGTCTAAAAGTCACCAAAAATCCACAGAATCCTAGAATTCAAACAAAAACTTTGTTTACGCCCATATATACAATTCAACACGTCCAAGAGAGCGTCATGTAAGAACGAGTTTGAGAAAGATTTCTTTAAACTCATGACTGCCCTGCAGGTAGGGCGTAAGAATTGTACCTGCTGCCCCCATTGCATGATCGTAAGAGGCGACTGAATTTGGGATCTTATCTTTTCTCTTCTTTCTTAACAACTTTCTTCTTCCTAATGTCTCCCTTGACAATGCCTCACTTGTGAGGAAGGTTTTGGGTTCTGTCCCCTAGCCGAGACATACCAGAGTCTTTAAAAATGGTAGTTGCTACTCCTGCTTAGCGCTCAGCATATTAGGAGTGGGACCACTTGTTTGCCCGTTGTCAGTATAATATGACCGGGTGGGGTGTGCTGCTGGATGAACAGGTTACCACGGCAACATAAATTTGTGGGGGAAAAACCTGCATGCATATGTACACATTCGGAATCTAACATTCGGTCATTACATTAGCTATATAGGAGTTGTCAGAGTTGTCTTGACACGGCTTTCCACAAGAATATTGGTATTGAAACCTGGTAACCATGGAAACCAAATATTCTGTAGAGAAATAACATGCATGCACATTTACACATGGTCCTTATCACTCCTGTGTAGTTTGACTTGAAGCAGCTCACAGGTTTATGAGGAGTTGACTGGACATAATTCCTCCTCACTCAAAAAACCAGTATGACAGAAATTGGTCGGTCGCTATAGAAAACAAATTGGCGACCGCCGTTCCTAAATCACCGGACGTGAGTCACATTAGACAGGTAGTCGCTATACAGAGGGTCGTTATATAGTAAAATCTCACGGGGAATCTTAAAACTAACCAGAATAAAGACAGAATTACAACCAAATTTTCAACTTCCAGGTGAGTCTCATTCAATTATCAAATTTTGTACAAATAGTAAACAGAAAAGACTATAAAATATTGACAGACTAAGGGGTGTTCAAGATGAATTTAAACTGGCCCATGGCTGCACTTGTACTGTATATATATAGCAAGCCACTACATATGAGTCAGTCACTAACATAATTGACCTGTTCGATGGACAATGATTACTGTATATGCATGCGTGCAGCAAGCAAGAAACACTATACCTCTCCTGCTTTGTTTATTCAATGTCAGTCACATGTTAACGTCATACGACTGTAGTGTAGGCATACTTTGGTTAATGATGAAATTGATTACCTTAAAGACATTAGATGAGCAAATCAATGGGTCAAATGGTATGCCAAAATATATTTACTTCCAAAGTTTTCGTATGTTACTTCTAGGTTGGAAAATACACGGGTGCTGGACTGTCGCCATCTTTATTTCTGAACTCTACATGTTATTCCTATGTTATGAAAAATACATCAAAGATGTTTCAAATGACCATTTCTGATTGCAGTAGATATAAATCTGGATTTTTAATCAAATGGGGATAAGAAAAAAAGTCATGTAACTTGTGTTTCAAAAATAGTTCTAAAAAGAAAAACCTAGTATGAAATAACAATTATAAGTTTGAAAAACAAGACATAATTTTACTGAAAATATATATGCCGAGATTTGTGGTTGAAACATAAACTTTACTAGCTTACCTTGTGTTTTACCCTATTTTGATGGCCATGTACCCTATTTGCATTTCTTTGTATTGAACACCTATGCTTCCCCCCCCCCCCCCCCCCCCCTAAATTTATCCTTAAAAAAGGTCATAAAGCTGTTTTAAAGTAATAGCTGAAAATATCAGGATTTGGTTTTAGCCACTTATTTGATTATAATGATTAAATGAATGACTTAAATAAATGCGGTGAAGTAGCACAAACTGTATGGGAAGCTGAAGCAAGCTTAGATTTCTGGACTTGGGAGAACCCTGAAATTTTCACTAGGCTACATGTACTGGCTGGTAGTCAGTACCATATATAGAGCAGTTTTTAGCCATAACCTTAAAACTTAGCCGTAGGGACGGGCATTATAGGTAGCACAAACTATTTGGAAAGAAGATTTTTGAAAACTTTAATAACCATTAGTGTATATGGAAGTGTGACTTGTAAATTTGGGTATGGTCCCCGTTTAAATTTAAAGATCCGGGAGCCTGACAGGGGCCAGATTTCAACAATTTTAAAGTGTACGTATAATTCCTCTCTAAGCTGAGTGTAACATGAAAGGAAGACTTAGAAAATCATTTTATTGCGAAAAAGTTGTTTTCTTTAACAACACATGGACAGGTACAAATTGTTTAATAGTATACTGAATACTTTGTCTTTAAATGTGCTAATTGAATTTATCATATTGAACAAATTAAACATGTTAGAGACATTTGATTTCCGAGATTGTTTCATTCTCTTTTGTAAGAGTATGGAATAAAACTGTTAAAAGTTAAAGTCGTGCGAATAAAGACAGAAAAGAAATGTCATGCAGTCTTTTGACCAAGAAACGAAAATATTCATCTATTATATACTTATCTTTTAAGCTTTCATTTGACTGTATTTGTAATTTTTGATAACAAGAAGCCTGTATCTTGAGTATACATATATAGTACTTATTATGTTGAAAGAGTTCACATCAAAATTTCTGTAATAATGTTTCTGTACAGATATACCACGGTAAAACATTTGTGGATGGGTTAATCATTGCTAATTATAGGCCGTTGGTACTTATTGCTCAATTCCTAGTCCGCACAGTTGTACTATATATAACACTTAAGCTAGGTGATCATTTTACTAACGAGACAACATAAACATGTCTATAAAGTTGTACATACCTGCCCTTTCCCTGCCATGGCGCTGTTTGTTTTGTTTTTTTCGTAAGACAAGATGGCGTCTTCAAACTCGCGCGAAAATGATTTTGAAGTGATGCGGGTGCTGCTTTCCGATGGACCGAGGTGCGCATGCGTATTCGTTCGCTGGCGTCTTTGGATACAATCGGAACATCTCGTCATTTTCTACGAAAGTAACGAGACTATTAATGTACCTTTTTTGGATGAATAAAATTTGATGTCGATTTGAATTCGATGGGGCAACCAAGTTTTCTGACATTTGGTAAAGAATTCGATTTTATGTGGATAATAACTTCGTTGATATTTTTAACTTTGCATTTGGAACGTGCACACGTTATATATTTCATAACTTAGAAATGTCTCCGATTCAGACAGCAGATAATAAACAAAACACTCTTTTATGCCTTCTGCTGTTTCTGTTGAATTCATGTATCGCTGTCGATAAAAAAAGGTGAATATGATAAAACCAAATTAAACCTTTAATTACAGCACTGTACAAATTACATGTTTTAGTACACATTACAAAAAACTAAACAAAAACATCAAAACGCATAGCAATAACATTTATATAACTTATACTCTTAACAAATACAGCGAAATTCTTCAAGACTGCGTCGAACGAATTTGGAGCAGTCACGTGGTTTACTCTATTGACAGCTGTAGTTCGCGGTAATATTGTCATCGTCGGACAAATCACTCAACTATTATTGTCATGTGTTTGACAGATCCCGTATTCATTTTAGCTCAGCAAAGGGCCGGTGAGCTTATGCCATGGTGCAGCGTCCGTCAACATTTTCTTTAAATTGCTACTTGTCCTAAAAGTATTGAATGGATTTTCACCGAATTTGGTCAGGAATATCTTTGGGGGAACAGAGTTTGTATAAATGTTTATTCTGAACCCCCAGGGGCCTGAGGGGCGGGGCCAAATAGTGGAAACATGGTTAATCCTTTAAATCGCTACTAGTCATAATGAAGTATAATGTTTTATTTTTAAATACATATGTATATCAAAATTATGATACGGAAATTTATATTCAGAGGATCATTTCAGGCAAGTTTCAGCTTAATAGTACTGGTGGAACTGGAGAAGAAGTTTAAAATGTGTTTTTCAAGATGGCGGCCACGGCGGCCATCTTGGAATTCGGACCGACCCGAAAAATAACAACACTTGGTCGGGGCCATCTCATGATCATTTCAGGCAAGTTTCAGCTCAATCCCACTGGTGTAACTTGAGAAGAAGTTTGAAATGTGAAAAGTTTACGCACGGCGGACGGCGGACGACGACGGACGAAGCATGATGACTATAGATCATCCTGACCCTTCGGATCAGATGACCTAAAAATCACTGACCTGCGGCCAGTACCTGGTAACTGCCCACATTAATTGGAATGAAACAGTATTTGTAAACCCTGCAGATATATATGAAAGGCAAGTCACGATAGAATTAGAATGTCATACACCTTTTCCAATTGGCTACTCATAAAAATACTAAGAATGTAAAAACACCAACAATATTAAACAATTTTCACATTTATGACTTATGCATGTATTTCAAGGCAGTTTCTTTCTTTTAACTGGTTCACAGTTACGTTATAGTGAGGTAAATAAGGAAATGCTAAATGATGTAAGTATCTTATTGGAACGTGTCGCCTCAAAAGCAGACAGACTAGTTCAAAACACAACAACAAATATTGCTGAAGCGTGGGTGCACATCCGGATGAAATTTGACGGCGGAAAAATATCAACTTGTGTAATAGGGGTTCCTGGCATGCTAGGTGTTATGGCGCTGCAGCACGGCAGAATGCTGGCCCACAATGGGCACCGAGAGTATGGGAAAGATCAACTGCTACATCCCCTGGACATTTCTTCAAAACTTTTTATGCTAAATGTGAGAGAGGCTTGTTGTCTGTACGAAAATATCAGCAGAAACCTGACCACGCAAGTCGTAGATGGAAACGCAAAATGGAGGGCTTTTCACAAAGTCAGTCTAAAAGGGCAAAGTTGTCTTATGGACTAGAGGCACTAGACGTGACAAAAGATGTAGATAAAGAAACTCTTTCCTCTGCCTCCAATAAATTTATAAAACATCATATCAACATTAGCATGGACACCATCACATCAATTGAACAACAGACCCGTCCCCAGTCTTTGTCCCAGGTTTGGAAAACGGAGAGGAAAAAACGTATTACAGCTTCAAACCTTGGAAAAGTGGCTAAGCCAAATCCTCGTATTTCAGTCAAACCATTGATTTAAGGGAAATGAGTACACCATCAAAGGAATCGTAGAGGAAAGATCAACAGAGCATGAGTGCATCCTTGAAAAGGGAGAAGAAGGAGTAAATGTTGTCGTCACCAAAGTAGGATTTATAATTGATCCAATAAACAAGTACCTGGCAGCATCAACAGATGGCATTGCTGAAGAAATTGGAGGGAAAAAGGACTACTTGAAATTAAAAACACATTGCAAAATAAGAAAATTAATCTGACACAAGCAGCTTAACAAAATAAATCATTTTTCTTACAACTTGTTCATGGCAAACTAACTCTGAAAACAAAATCACAACTATTTTTATCAATGCCAAGGCCGACGCGCCAGTTCCGATATCGTTTCGGATAGAGTTATCTGTTCTTCATTATCGATCGCCATCACTTCCGGGCGTCTAATGGAAAGCAACGTACCGATGAATATTAGTGCTACAGACGAGTATAGGCTACCATTACAGCTAAAGTTAAACATTTAAACACGATTCAGCACAAATACCGTATGCATAAAACCGTTTATCATGCCCGTTGTCAGTATGTGACCGGGTGGGGTGTCCTGCTGGGTGTCTTCGGCAGTATGCTTCAGTGAGACAGCACTATAAATCGGCAAAAGTGGTCTATCACAAGGAGACTTACCACGAACATACCGCAGCCTCCCAAAACACACATACGCACTCACCACACGCATACATGTCGCACGCACGGGAGGCCGTCCTTAAATGACCATAGCTGTTAATAGGACGTGAAAACAAAAACAAAAACCAAACAATGATAATAACGTTTAAAAAGAGATAGGACATTTTAAGTGACGTTGACTCGGTAGGAATCTCAGGTAAATAGCCGACGGCCATATTTGTTTGTCACACCTGCGTGCAGCCAGGTATATTTCTAAAATAAGTTCTTACGTTAGCTAATACTCATTGTTTATGATTTTAACGAGTACCTTCGACAAAATATCCGTATCTTGGTGCCAGTGTTGATGGCTTTGTAAGCTGCTGAAATGTGGAAGGGGGTTGGTCGAAGTGAAATGTCCTGATGGGTCAAACAAAGATCAGATTCCATGGAGAAATTTAATACCTGTAGACTGTGGAAAAGACGAGAATTTTTTCTGTGTGGAGGAAAATGGCGAACTTTTATTAAAAAATATCACAACTACATGTACCAGGTCCAAGGACAATTAGGCATATATGAACTGGATTGGGTGGACTTTGTCGTATGGACGAAGAAAGGTTCAAGTGTGCAGAAAATTAAATTCTCAGAGCTCTTATGGCATGAGATGCTGTCAAACTGTCAACATTTTATAAAGATTATGTAATACCTGAATTTTTCACCAGGAGATTACAAAGATCAAAAAGTCTCTTTACAGAAAATTGACCTACATGTATTTCAGGGTACATCTATCTTAAATTATGTATGAACATTCAAGTACAATGTACAACAATTCAGGTTTATAATGTACAATGTATATATATATGTATGTATGTATATAACTCCACTTAAATCATCTGGAAGTTATTCTAAATGTCGAAATAACAAGCAACACATAAATTAATTTCAACAACGTGTACGAGTTTTTATTACATGTACATTAAACACAAAATAATACAAGTTGTCTTATAAGGGAAAGTACTTGTGAATTACATGTAATGTTGTTGATACACATGATTGGCCCTAAATGTTTTAAGGTGCATAATGTACAGGTACAATTGATAGTTTGAAAATATTCTGAAATAAAATAAATTATGTAAATTTTACTCTCATATAGGCTATATATATAGAGGTTACACAACGAGTGGTTGTTGGATATGGGATTTATTTCACACGAGTGAGTTATTTTTTAAAAGTTACAAAAGACACGAGCTTTAGCGAGTGTGTTTTGCACCTTTTAAAAAATAACTTACGAGTGTGAAATAAATTCCATATCCAACAATTTCGAGTCGTGTGACCTGTTTCTACCACAATAATATCGGCTTGAATCAAAGGGAAACGTGTATAATTTCGCGTATGCAAATAAAGTGTACCGGTGACGTCCGGGACCCGGTGATGTGACGTCATTATATTATTGATGACGTCAATAACAATTGCAGCTTGGGTCAAAGTTCACCGTGTTAGCCAATCAAAATGCGTACAGAGTTTATACCACGTGTGGTATAAACAGATTGTTAATCAACAGCTGTAATGATTAACTGATGGCCTGAGAGTTGAATAACACAGGGTATTGTGGTAGAAACATATATATATGTCTGGACGTTTCAAACAAATAAATTATATAATTTTACACTCATAGCTCTGAAAGTGTTATTTTAATATTTATGATTTTATGAAAATTACACTCATTTTCCAAGACTGTGTGATCAAACATCACATTTTGCAAGTTTACTGTCACTTCAAAAGTGGAGGAAGTAAATCTGTTAAAGCTGTATATATCAGTACAATTTGTTTAGCGAGATGTGCTTCTGTTAATGGCAAAATTGAATTTATGATATTATAATACTTCAACTGTTCCATTTTCATTTCTACTATCCTAGCAGAAGCAATACTGTTTGTTTCAAAGAAATCACTTGAAGACATCTGCTTTTTGGACGACACTCGATGAGGAACATTTAGTTGGACATTTGCTGGTAATAAATCCTCTATTGTAAACCCTTTATCTGCCATCACAACATCAACAAGAGAGAGTTTGGGCAAAAAACCGTCATGTTGAGATATATGTCTGTCAGACACATTACCGGCACCCCACAGTCTTGAAACAAACGTGACCATCCCATTTGGTGCTACTCCTATTAATATTTTGAAAGTGTTTGAGTGTTTATATTCTGACCATGTCATCCACTGAGGTTGTAAAGAAGACGGCTTTTCGGTGAAAAGCTCTGTGCAGTCGACAACGATTCTGGTGTCAGGATAGGAGAAAAACTGCTTTGTTAAATTACACATAGTTTGTTCCTTGGTTGGCCAAGCAATTATATACAATGGTCATATAAGAAATTCCTTCACGTATTCATTATACGTGACACGGTTGTTTCCGAAACACGAAAAATGTTAGACAAATGTTCTTGAAGAAGTCCGAATCTTAACCGCATTCACACCATTACAAACTCGTCAACTGGTCTCAAGAATCTCTACCGTCCTAGTTTCCCTACTCCAGTTTGTTTGTACGGTTTTTCACCCATGGACCTACCCTCCCCCTCCCAATAGTTCAATTTATCTGCACCGTGTTTCACCAGGGTGCAGAAAAAACATCCAAAAGACTTGAAATTTGGCAAAGCCAGTGTAAAACCTGACTTTGTTGTCATCATTTGTAATGTTCTCTATTGTAATCCTTGGTAGATCACATTGTATTTCCATGTCTTGAGAAGGAAAAGAACTCCCTGATTGCTGCCCTGCAGGTAAGGGCGTAAGAATTGTACCTGCTGTCCCCATTGCATGATTGTAAGAGGCGACTAAACTTTGGATCTTATCTTTTCTCTTCTTTCTTAACAACTTTCTTTTTCCTAATGTCTCCCTTGACAATGCCTCACTTTTGGCCTTTAGTTAAGCGTTCGCCGCTGTGAGGAAGGTTTTGGGTTCTGTCCCCTAGCCGGGACATACCAGAGTCTTTAAAAATGGTAGTTGCTACTCCTGCTTAGCGCTCGGCATATTTGGAGTGGAACGACTGGTTCACCCGTTGTCAGTATAATGTGACCGGGTGGGGTGTGCTGCTGGGTGTCTTCGGCAGTATGCTTCAGTGAGACAGCACTTTAAATCGGCAAAAGTTCCGGCCTATCACAAGGAGACTTAACACGAACATACCGCACCCTCCCAAAACACACATACGCACTCACCACGCGCATGCATGTCGCACGCATGGGAGGCCGTCCTTAAATGACCTTAGATGTTAATAGGACGTTAAACAAAATAAACCAAACCAAACCAAACCAAACTCCCTGATTGAAGCCCAATTTCACATGTTTGCGAAAAAAGTATTTGTTGACTGGTCCATGGTTGAATGCATCTATGTCACTTGATCTAATAGCGCACTATCTACATCAGAACAAATATTTTCATTTTCCTCAAGATCAATTTTTCTAACCAATGGACGACGTGGCGTAATAGTTTTTTTAGGTTTAGTTGGAAAAATGGTTTGCACAGCATTTTCTGATACAAACTATTGTGTGATCTTTCACGATGAGATTAGCCCGGACATTTCTGATGCTCTGAATCCAAAGTCTTCTTATGTTGGCTCTCTTTTCTGACATTGGAAACCTATGGAGGGTAACCTTGTCCCCATTTTCACTGATGGTGTCAGATGTGTTGTGGCAACCTGGTACACAGCGGTACTTTTTATCCATTCTTAACTACAAAGGAAAAACAAATGATAATTAAATCTCAGTTTTAAATTGATACTGAAACATGTTGTACATCTATGTTGTCATGACAGAAATAACAAGGAATTTGTTATTATCTCCTCTACTTAAATGATATTAATATTCACACAAATAACACACACACATCTAACATAATATATTAATTATAGATAATTATTTTTATATGTTGACATAAAAAAAGAAATTGTTTTCAAGAATCAACACAATTTTAAATACCTACAGGTGTTTTAATGAAGCAAGTTACAACGAGAATCAGGTGTGAAATACAAATCTGTAACATGTGGGTTTTTTTTAGCTCACCTGCCCGAAGGGCAAGTGAGCTTATGCCGTGGCACGGCGTCCGTCGTCCGTCCGTCGTCCGGCCGTCCGTCCGGCGTCAACTTTTCCATTCAAACAACTTCTTCTCAATAACCAAAAGGCCCAGAGACCTAATATTGGGCCAGTAGCATGCTGGGGTGAAGGGCTACCAAGTTTGTTCAAATGAATAATGTTGACCTTCATTCAAGGTCACAGGGGTCAAAAAGGCTAAAATCTTTAAACGACTTCTTCTCAATAACCAAGAGTCCCGGGGAGTTGATTTTGGGTCTGTAGCATGCTGGGGTGAAGGGCTACCAAGTTTGTTTAATGAATGACCTTGACATTCATTCAAGGTCACAGGAATCAAAAAGGCTAAAATCTTTAAACGACTTCTTTTCAATAATCAAGAGTCCCAGAGAGTTGATATTTGGTCTGCAGCATGCTGGGGTAAAGGGCTACCAAGTTTGTTTAAATGAATGACCTTGACCTTCATTCAAGGTCACAGGAGTCAAAAAGGCTAAAATCTTTAAACGACTTCTTCTCAATAACCAAGAGTCCCAGGGAGTTGATATTGGGTCTGTAGCATGCTGGGTGAAAGGGCTACCAAGTTTGTTCAAATTAATGACCTTGACCTTCATTCAAGGTCACAGGGGTCAAAAAGGCTAAAATCATTTAACAACTTCTCAATAACCAACAGTCCCATGGAGTTAATATTGGGTCTGTAGCATGCTGGGGTGAAGGGCTACCAAGTTTGTTCAAATGAATGACCTTGACCTTCATTCAATGTCACAGGGGCCAAAAAGGCTTAAATCTTTAAACGACTTCTTCTCAATAACCAAGAGTCCCATGGAGTTGATATTGGGTCTGTAGCACGCTGGGGTAAAGGGCTACCAAGTTTGTTCAAATGAATTACATTGACCTTCATTCAAGGTCACAGGAGTCAAAAAGACTAAAATCTTTAAACGACTTCTTCTCAATAACCAACAGTCCCATGGAGTTAATATTGGGTCTGTAGCACGCTGGGGTAAAGGGCTACCAAGTTTGTTCAAATGAATTACATTGACCTTCATTCAAGGTCACAGGAGTCAAAAAGACTAAAATCTTTAAACGACTTCTTCTCAATAACCAACAGTCCCATGGAGTTAATATTGGGTCTGTAGCATGCTGGGGTGAAGGGCTACCAAGTTGTTTCAAATGAATGACCTTGACTCACATTCAATGTCACGTCGATCAAGTATGCTTAAATCTTTAAATGACTTTTAGTGAAAAGCCAAAGTGCAGAGACATTATATCGGTCCTGTAGCATGCTTTCAAATAACTGCAGGATCCATATATGAAAAGATCACTGCATTGAAGGTGAGCGATTTGGGCCCATTGGGCCCTTGTTTTATCTAAACGTGTTGAACGTTTGACTAGTAGATCTACAGGTAAATACATTGAGAGCGACAACCTGCCGAGAACCTATAGCAGCCAGGCGAGATTAGCTTGTCTATTGGGGTGACACGCTGGGTGTGGTAACTGTGTATTAATTTGGATAACACTTTTGACACTTATCGACTCCGTGTGTCATATAATCCTACAATTTAAACACCTCGCTGGATATCCTTTATTATTATCTGAAATTAGTTTTGAATTACTGTGCAATTTTTAAAATAGTCCTTGCATGACTGACCCTGCACGTTTTACCAGTCAGAATAATTGTTGCAATTCCGAATTCATGGAAGGCTTTCTTCACATTAATCAACGTTGTCAATACATTATTGTTAGAGGGTGGCATTAATGAAGCTAATTCTATCCTTACTAATAAAATTCTAACTGCTATTGACTTATTCGTACCTAAACAGACAGTAACAATAAGGCCTAATGACAAGATTTGGATGACTAACGAAATAAGACTTAAAATCAGCCAAAGAAACCGTCAGCATTCTAAAGCAAAACACAATAATACTCCAGCCTCCTGGAACAATTTTAAAACAATTCGTAATCAAGTAATTTCTCTAGTCCGCGAGGCCAAAGATAAATACTTATCTAAGCTAAGATCTTCTCTGATTGATAAAACTATCCCGCCTGGAAAATGGTGGCGTATCGCTAAATCTGTAATGAATCTTCAAAACAAACGTGAAACTGACTCCCCTTTGGTGATTAATGGCAATCTTAAACTGCACCCGATAGATAGAGTTGAATCTTTTAATAATTATTTTAAATCCAATTCTGAAACTGAAAAGAATGCTGGCGATTTACCACCTGACTGTCCCCTGCCTAGACATAATTTATCATCTATTGACATTAGTGAACAGGATATAACTGACAAACTCCACCTCCTTAATACTAACAAACCTGCTGGTCCTGATTCTATTTCTCCCAAATTCATCAAAGGTATAGCACAGGCACTTGTTCAACCTCTTTTTATCTTATTTAATAAATCAGTTTCCTCTGGAATAGTTCCTACTTCCTGGAACAACGCTCATGTCACTCCGATTTATAAAGGGAAAGGGAAAAAAGTAACTCAACTAACTACAGACCAATCTCTGTTACTTCTATTTTTAGTAAGATGCTAGAGAAAATTATCTTCAAGTATATGTTCAACTATCAATAACATTATCTCTAAAAATCAATCTGGCTTCTTGGCTAAAGATTCCACTGTCAATCAATTATTAATTATCTATGAGGAAATTGTTAAACATTTAGATAAAGGTAAAAAAGCAAGAATGGTATTTTGCGATATTAATAAAGCTTTCGATCGGGTTTGGCATGATGGTCTAATTTATAAATTAAAAAGATATGGTATAAGTAACAATATTTAAAAATGGTTTTCATCTTATCTAACTGATAGAAGGCAGAGAGTGGTCATTGATGGATTTAAATCTACATGAAAAACTCTACAGGCAGGGGTACCTCAAGGTTCAGTTTTAGGTCCTTATCTGTTTCTACTATATATTAATGATATATGCGATGTTCTGTTTTATAAAAGGTTACTATAGCCGAGTGGGCTAATCGGTTAGTCTTTCAATAAACTTTTATCACGACGCGAGTTCGAATCCTACGGAGGACCCCCCCTTTTTTTTAACGAGTTATAGAGAAAAGTTAGTACCGACCAAGAACTACAGGTTGCATTGATTATACAAGGAAAAAATGAACAGATAAAGAACCTGACTTGAAAGAATAGTTTTTATTTTTTTATTTATTTGATTATTTGACCTTGAATGAAGGTCAAGGTCAACGGAAAATAGTATCTTAAATAGCCACTCTTAATTGCTATTTGTTATGCCAAATTTCAATCTGTATGTGTATATATGAAGGAGCTGAAAAATGTTAAGTGCATTTTTGCATGATTTTTGAATTTTGGCGGGGAAAACTTTGAAATTTTCAAAGTGCCATATCTCTGTCATTTTTTATCCGATTATCAAAAAAAATTGCACGCTTTGTCTCAGTGGTTTATTCTCTTTCATGCAAGATGAAAACAATATTTAGTTTCAGAATTTTTTTTCCCGACATTTTGTTTACCTCATAGCGAGGTCGAGACCTTGACATATTCTCTTATCACATGGATAAAAGTTAGCCAAGACCATGATCTACATGACACACCGATCGGAAATGAAATAAAACGATTCCTTATGGTGTTATGATCGTTCAAAAAAACTGTTTTAAAAAATCTATTTTTAGATCTGTGACCTTGACCTTTAAACTTATAGTCATCAAAATGTTAGTGTAATGATCAACTTGATGTTTACTATCATGTAGTATAATATGAACGTTTTATCGTCATTCGTTTTTGAATGAAAGTGTTTACGAAATCTGTGGAAATAAGAAAAAATTATAATAATAATAAGAAAAAGCATAACGAAAACAATAGGGATTTCCATCCGAAATGGAAATCCCTAATCAATATTTTCCGAATGCTAAAATATAAAATTGACAGACACCCATTGCTTTTAATTTATACAACATTCATTCGTCCTATATTAGAATATGCCGACGTAGTTTGGACAAATTGTACTGAAAGAGAGTGTGAGCTCCTAGAGTCGATCCAACTCGAGGCTATACGCATCATTACTGGTTTGAGACGGGGAACAGGTCATGCTATTTTGTATAGAGAATCTGGTCTTATTCCACTTTCTAAGCGTCGACATCTCATCAAAATATTCTGTTTTATAAGATTTTTAATAAATTATGCCCTGCTCATTTTAGTGAATCTATTTTACCTTATATGAACACAAATAATATTGCTTATCCATTACGTCATAATAGACTTTTTGATGTGCCTCAGGCTAGAACAAACCTTTATAATACAAGCTTTTTTCCTAAAATCATGTCTGAATGGAACAGACCAACTTGTCTGTTTCCCTCAATATCCTCTTTAAATACCTTAAAGCGTGAATTCTTACAACATCTTGACTTAGATCATGATACACAATGTACTACTATTTTTAAAAACGTGAAGATCAAAACATTAATATAATTTTATGTCAGTTAAGAACTTCTGTGAGTAATCTAAATGCAGATTTATTTAATTCTCATTTAAAAGATACCCCTGCCTGTAACTGTGACTATCCAGTTGAAGATTGTTCTCACTTCTTTCTAAACTGTCCTCCTTATAACATTGAAAGGCAATCACTTTTCAACTCTCTAGCTGCTCTGAGTGATCATATGCTGCAGAATACACAATTACTTTTATTTTGTTCTTTTGATGTGGATATTATTTTTAACAAATCCGTTCTTGACTTGGTTCAGAGATTCATTGTCGATACCAGACGATTTTCTTGACTCAATACTGGAAATTGTAAATTTATCAAAACTGTTTTTTCTTCACTTTTATGAATATAGCACAGGCTATTGATTGTGAATGGACTGTTTTTTGTCTATTGCTATTTTTTGAAGTGATTACAAAGTATGATCAGTCAATATCATAATGCAATTTCCCGCTTGAATTTAGTAATATACATGCATTGGAATCTCTTTGCAGTTATTAGTTATAGCATTCATATTTATTTTTGGTATGTACATTATGTTGTATATATATATCATAAGGAGAGGGCTTTTATAGGCTTGTCCTGTTGCCCAATTCCCTTTGTCTGTACCATCTTGACAATAAAATATTCTGAAATCAAAAAAATGTCTAGATTCTCAATGAGCCGTGTCTAGGTTCTCAATGAGCCATGTCTAGGTTCTCAATGAGCCGTATCTAGGTTCTCAATGAGCCGTATCTAGGTTCTCAACGAGCTCTCTCCAGATTGTTAATGAGCTGTGTCTAGGTTCTCAATGAGCCGTGTCTATGTTCTCAATGAGCCTTGTCTAGGTTCTCAATGAGCCATGTCTAGGTTCTCAATGAGCCGTATCTAGGTTCGCAATGAGCTCTGTCCAGGTTGTTAATAATCCTTATCTAGGTTGGCAATGAGCCGTGTCTAGGTTCTCAATGAGCCGTATCAAGGTTGTCAATGAGCCGTGTCAATGAGCCGTGCCTAGGTTGTCAATGAGCCGTGTCTAGGTTCTCAATGAGCCCTGTCTAGGTTGTCAATGAGCCGTGCCTAGGTTGTCAATGAGCCGTGTCTAGGTTCCCAATGAGCCATGAGCCGTGCCTAGGTTGTCAATGAGCCGTGTCTAGGTTATTAATGAGCCGTGTCTAGGTTATCAATGAACCGTGTCTAGGTTGTCAATGAGCCATGTCTAGGTTGTCAATGAGCTCTGTCTAGGTTGTCAATGAGCCTTATCTAGGTTCTCAATGAGCCGTGTCCAGGTTCTCAATGAGCCGTGTCTAGGTTCTCAATGAGCCTTATCTATGTTCTCAATGAGCCGTGTCCAGGTTCTCAATGAGCCGTGTCTAGGTTGTCAATGAGCTCTGTCTAGGTTATTAATGAGCCGTGTCTATGTCTAGGTTATTAATGAGCCGTGTCTAGGTTATCAATGAGCCGTGTCTAGGTTCTCAATGAGCCATGTCTAGGTTGTCAATGAGCTGAGTCTAGGTTATCAATGAACCGTGTCTAGGTTGTCAATGAGCCATGAGTCGTGTCTAGGTCCTCAATGAGCCATGTCTAGGTTGTCAATGAGCTATGTCTATGTTGTCGATGAGCCGTTTTTTGGTTGTCATTGAGCCATGTCTAGATTGTCAATGAGCTGTGTCTAGGTTGTCAATGAGCTATGTTTAGGTTCTCAGTGAGTTGAGTCTAGGTTATCAATGAGCCATGTCTAGGTTCTCAATGAGCCTTATGTAGGTTCTCAATGAGCTATGTCTAGGTTCTCAATGAGCCGTGTCTAGGTTGTCAATGAGACATGTCTAGTTTCCCAATGAGCCATGTCTAGGTTCTCAATGAACCACGTCTATGTTCTCAATTAGCCGTGTCTCCCTTAGGTTGGCAATGAGCCATGTCTAGTTTCTCAATGAGCCGTGTCGAGGTTGTCAATGAGCCATGTCTAGGTTCTCAATGAGCCGTTTATAGCTTCTCAATGAGCCGTGTCTTGTTTCTCAATGAGCCGTGTCTAGGTTCTCAATGTGCTCTGACTAGGTTCTCACCTTTTCCTAAGTAGGCCATCTGGTTCTGGAGGTAGACCTCGACAGCAGGGACAGACAGATAGGCCTGGATGGAGGGGATCAGGCTTGGAACGTAGCAGGAATCCACACACATTGAGGCAGCTAGGGATTCTGGGAAAATTGCCAAGTCAGTCACTTCAGCAGTTTCTTCATCATTTGATCTGTAAAGTTACAGAAATTATGTTTGATCTTACTTATACAACAACTTACAATACATTTAATTTTTAACCATATTGTTCTACTAAAACAACATTTTACTTCCATACTTTAATAGAAAAGATACAGTATATTGCTTGAGCAAAATGCAGAAACCTTAAGCACACACGTACTTTTTTAAACGAACATTAATGTTCGGTTATTGCAATCAAGAACTGGACTGAGAAATATAACCATATTTGGTAACCACATTCACCAATACGCCATCTGCTGTCTGTTTCAATGAAATATGGCTGCCCCCATTGCCTTACGCTTCAAATAATTTACTTCCAAGATGCATACGATTTGAGAAATGCATAACCCTAGCGAAATGTGAAGACTAAATGAACCTGAACTTTGCGAATAACTCCAGGTCAATATATTTATGTAAACAAATATTGCGCAGGCGCATTCGTCTCCGGATGTTTAGAAAGTTTTGCTCGTCCGTGTTCATTCCAAAACGACTGACATTATAGCATAGGTCTGCAAATATGTCCGCGATTTACTTAAATGTGTAATATATATATTCTAGAATGTTACGTCATTATCAACTAGATGTGTATTTCTATAATTTAGAGAAAGAAATATATCAATAACGGCATACGAGACGATACATTGTATCATACTATAGGTTACTGTACATGTTTGCGAGAAAGGTAGATACTAGGTGACATTTGTGGTCAGGGTGACTGGTCATAGCGTTAACATTGTCATCGATTTCCATATTCCATTTTCCTTTGACGAAAACGACCAATAAATCAAATGCAAATTATAATATCTTGTTATGTGCGCGGGATTGGTTGTTGTAGGCGATACTTTAAACGTATTTACGGTTGTAAGGGAGGCAACTGCAAGATTACGGAAATCAAACGTTAAACCAATTTGATTGGTCGATTATTCCATGACTTTGGCAATGGGTTTACAATCGAAGTGACAGATAACTACGGCAATATTCAGATGATATGAACAATAACATGTTTAGATACGTGTGGTCGGCAGTTGTCATGTTTAAAATGAACAATTATATAGCTTGTTTTTATTTCGGCAAAGTCGAGAATATTTACTGAAACGGACCACAGGTGAAGCAGACATGGAAATACCGAAGCGAAGAAAAATGGGGCTTAAT
Organism: Pecten maximus; assembly: GCF_902652985.1. Taxonomy (NCBI): domain Eukaryota; kingdom Metazoa; phylum Mollusca; class Bivalvia; order Pectinida; family Pectinidae; genus Pecten; species Pecten maximus. The sequence continues at coordinate 11,165 of NC_047027.1, read as the reverse complement.
TATAATATAATTTGGCATTAATTTGTAGTTTTTATCAGTTATAATAAATAGTAAATTTGTAGTTTGTATCAGTTACAATAAATAGTAAATTTGTAGTTTGTATCAGATACAATAAATAGTAAATTTGTAGTTTGTATCAGTTACAATAAATAGTAAATTTGTAGTTTGTATCAGTTACAATAAATAGTAAATTTGTAGTTTGTATCAGTTACAATAAATAGTAAATTTGTAGTTTGTGTCAGTTATAATTACAATAAATATAGTAAATTTGTAGTTTGTATCAGTTACAATAAATAGTAAATTTGTAGTTTGTATCAGTTACAATAAATAGTAAATTTGTAGTTTGTGTCAGTTATAATTACAATAAATATTGTAAATTTGTAGTTTGTATCAGTTACAATAAATAGTAAATTTGTAGTTTGTATCAGTTACAATAAATAGTAAATTTGTAGTTTGTATCAGTTACAATAAATATAGTAAATTTGTAGTTTGTATCAGTTACAATAAAAATAGTAAATTTGTAGTTTGTATTAGTTACAATAAATAGTTAATTTGCAGTTTGTATCAGTTACAATAAATAGTTAATTTGTAGTTTTTATCAGTTACAATGAATAGTAAATTTGTGTTTTTTATCAGTTACAATAAATAGTAAATTTGTAGTTTGTATCAGATACAATAAATAGTAAATTTGTAGTTTGTATCAGTTACAATAAATAGTAAATTTGTAGTTTGTTGTATCAGATACAATAAATAGTAAATTTGTAGTTTGTATCAGTTACAATAAATAGCAAATTTGTAGTTTGTATCAGTTACAATAAATAGTAAATTTGTAGTTTGTATCAGATACAATAAATAGTAAATTTGTAGTTTTTATCAGTTACAATAAATAGTAAATTTGTAGTTTTTATCAGTTACAATAAATAGTAAATTTGTAGTTTTTATCAGTTACAATAAATAGTAAATTTGTAGTTTGTATCAGATACAATAAATAAAGTAACTTTGTAGTTTGTATCAGATACAATAAATAGTAAATTTGTAGTTTTTATCAGTTACAATAAATAGCAAATTTGTAGTTTGTATCAGTTACAATAAACTAGTTACTAATTACTATTTAACAACAATAAATTACTGTGTGTATGTTTATTATCTTCAAGTTACTAACGGGAATTGACGATCTTTTTTCTGTAAAAAAAAATTGAAAACGTCTCTACCTGTATAATTTGCGCACCCACAACTTTAAACTTTATTTCAGTACAAAAAAAACTGCGCAAATTATACAAGTTTTTACGGTATTCACTAATACCCTTTATAACACACCCATCAACTCTATCCACAATGTATACAACCACCCTATGTTGGGCTTACTAAGAATATATCCATGAAATAAATATCTTTTTTTTGTAAAATACTCCTATAATCTTTTTTTTTTACACATTTGTATGCATCCATAAATAATAATGATGTGATTTACATTAAAATTGTTACCATGTTATACCGTGATGTCAAAGACAAGAGGCCCAGAGGGCCTGTATCGCTCACCTGGTTGATTTGATCTTAAAAATAATGTTTATGTTCAATTTGTTAACAGCTCTATTTGTTGATGTCTTACAATGCAATATATGTTTATGGAGTGGGGATATCGATGTTTTCAAAAATGTAACAAAGAATCCAAGTCCCTAGGGATGGGGAAAAACCCCAGGGCCTATTTTTACAACATGAATATGTTTATCTCTTCATCCCCAAGAATGCTATATATATTTAGGTAGCACACCACAGTAAGACAGCCTGGCCATGGGCAATTTTTTTGTTAAGGAAATAACTCCTGTATTATGATATGCATAAAAAATGAAAAAATAAATGTACACTATAATTGGTATATTCAGTATGAAGTACAGTGGAACCTCTATAAACCGAACATGCATGGGACATGACTATTTGTTCGGTTTATAGAGGGTTCGGTTTGGAGAAGTTGATCGAAAAATGACCGGTCAAATTCCGGATATAATTGGTTGGACGATGTTTTATTAGAATGCACCCGATTACAAAACGCCACGTACATACTTAGACAATTTGGATTGTCTGAATAATATGCATATTATGAAAGTTAATCAATGTATATATTGCAGAATATATAAGAAAGGCAAATGACTATAACAATAGTTTTAAACAGTATTTTCACATGTACAACTACACTTGACGATCGGCCTACATTTTGTTACATCCGGTGAATCGTCATGTGGATGGGGCCAATAGTCCGATACAGATTATTTTACACATCAAATAATATTAATGGGTGTGAAGATGTTTTGTTTCAATATCAATTACAATTGATCAGATGATTCTGGTCGTATTTCCGACATCGCTTTGTTTAAAAAAAAACATCACGGGCTTCTTTACGAAAACAACCCCTTTTGGGCCTCATTTAAATTAAATGCGAAACTCAGGCTTCTAGCTCTACTTGCATTGAGAAGATAAACGAACCGACGCGCTTCAATGAAGTGTGGCATTGTTTCATAATTGTCGTGTTGATTATACACTAGGCCTTCCGTCATAATGCCCCCTTGGGGTATATATTGGATACCTGTACAAATCACCTACGTAGGTCCCGAGACAATAAGGCTTCACACAATACCCGTCACAGTTGTTGTTTCACGGTTGACTGGCCTGACCTCGTGTCATAATCGCCCAGGTAAGGCCGGTTTTCAGAAGTAATTTTTGGTATATTTTAACAGGAACCGGACACAAAATCAGTCCGGTGTTCGGAATTCAGAGGGATCGGTATTTGGAAGTTTTTTAATACTATAATAAAGAAGGACCAATTCCGTACAATGACAATTCGTTCGGTATTCAGAGGTGTTCGGTTTTTAGAAGGTTCGGTTTTCGGAAGTTGCACTGTAGTACATACAGGCTTCACATTTATTAAAACAAAAATCAATAAATTGGTTCCGGATTTTAAATATCCGGATTTTCCGAACGTGTGTTTACACAGGAAATTTAGTTTTGCCTACAGCTCAAAATGGAAGCCCACAGAAAAGGTAAGATAGCGGAAAAACTTAATTTACAACATATGTCCAAACAAGATTAATTCTGTCTTTGGGATAGAGATAGTTAATTTTAAATAGGTTTCAGAAAAAAAATTGTGTAGAGAATTGTGCCATTTTGGGTCAAATATCATAATATTTTGCAATTTTTGAGAATTTTTTAAGCTGTTACCATGGTATTCACAGCTCTAAAAATCACAGAAAATATCAGTTTACTTATCCTTCAGAGCTCTATTAAAATTGCAAATGTTGTACAGATTTCAAATATATATACTTTATTAGAGGTTATATGTAAGGTTAACTGGCAATGTTTACATATCTAAAACATGTGCCATATTTTTCAGAATTTGGCATTTTTACTGTACACTGCTACCTTACAGGGTGGGGATATCAATGGTTTCAAAGATATAACAAAAGAACTAAGTTCCTAGAGGTGGGGAAAGAGCCCAGGGCCCCTTTTTAACAATGTGGTTGTGTTTATCACTTGAAGGCTAACAATGATATATATGGTTATGAGGTGGGGATTTCAACAGTTTTAAATATATAACAAAGAAACTGAGTTCCTAGGGGTGGGGGAAGATCCCAGGACTTATTTTTCATTCATCATTTTGTTTATCTCTTGATGCCCAAGAATGCTATATATTATATCGTTATGGGATCGCAATGGTTTCAAAGATATAATAACAAACTCAGTCCTTAGGGGTGGGGATAGACCCCAGTGCTTATATTTGTAACAAGATATTGTTTATCTCTGGATCCCCAGCAATGCTATAAATGGTTATCGGGTGAGATCCCAACGGTTTCTAAAATACAAGAGGTCGTTTTTAGCAATACAGCCAAATTGCTCCCTTTTGTCAAACCCCTTGGAAGGTCAGTCCAATCATTTATATAAATTTGAATCCCAGCCACCTAGGGATGTTACCACTGAAATTTCAATGTCATACATTACCAGAGAAAAAATTGTTTTAAACATCAATATTGCCAAATTGACCTTTTGGCACTGCCCCTCAGGCGCTGGGGATCAGCTCCACTATTTGTACAATTTTGAATCCCCATTTCATAGTGATGCTACCAGGCAAAAATGACCAATATATTCACTGCTTGGTTTGAGAAGTCGTTTATATTAATAGTCAAATTAACCCCTTTTGACCCTGCCCCTCTGGCCCCACTCACATCAGACCCCGCCCCTCCACTCCCAATTCTATCAGACCCCACCCCTCCACTCCCAATTCTATCAGATTCTATCAGACCCCACCCCTCCACTCCAAATTCTGTCAGACCCCGCCCCTTCACTCCTAATTCTGTCAGACCCCGCCCCTCCACTACCAATTCTGTCAGACCCCACCCCTCCACTCCCAGTTCTGTCAGACCCAACCCATCCACTCCCAATTCTATCAGACCCCACCCCTCCTCTCCCAATTATGTCAGACCCCGTCCCTCCACTCCCAATTCTGTCAGACCCCACCCCTCCTCTCCCAATTATGTCAGACCCCACCCCTCCACTCCCAATTCTGTCAGACCCCACCCCTCCACTCCCAATTCTGTCAGACCCCGCCCCTCCACTCCCAATTCTGTCAGACCCAACCCCTCCACTCCCAGTTCTGTCAGACCCCACCCCTCCACTCCCAATTCTATCAGACCCCACCCCTCCTCTCCCAATTCCGTCCGACCCCGCCCCTCCACTCCCAATTCTGTCCGAACCCGCCCCTCCACTCCCAATTCTGTCAGACCCCACCCCTCCACTCCCAATTCTGCCAGACCCCACCCCTCCACTCCCAATTCTGTCAGACCCCACCCCTCCACTCCCAGTTCTGTCAGACCCCACCCCTCCACTCCCGATTCTATCAGACCCCAACCCTCCTCTCCCAATTCTGTCCGACCTCACCCCTCCACTCCCAGTTCTGTTAGACCCCACCCCTCCACTCCCAATTCTGTCAGACCCCACCCCTCCACTAAAAACTAAATGGACAACAAGTGATCAAGAGACAGCTACATATAAAGATGGAGAAATATTCTTCGAATACCTTGTAATAAATAGTGATGACAAGGATTATTTACAGACGACGGATGAATCAAAAAGCAATCTGAATAGCCCATCATCATCAGATGCTTGGCTTAAAATACTGTACCAAAGAAATCAATGTTGAGACTATAATATGATGTAACAGGTTTTGTTGGAATAAAAACGATACTTTGTGTTGTGACTTATATTCCTTACTTTTCTGAAGATCCTGCAAAATAGATTGGGGCTTTATTAGGGCATCCAGCTCACTCACATTTACAGATTTGTTTTCGGACGCCGCCGACCTCCTCTTCCTCATTTCCGTGGCCGTTTGACTTCCTCTTATGGGCCCGGGAGGATACCCTATAAATCAAACATCTGATATAACATTGTGTCACACAGCATCCTGGGAGTCTGCCTTTATTATTAATATACTTAATAAGGTAAATTAAGATTTGTTAGTTAACACATCAAAAGCATTGATTCCTAATGACTGTTAGTCAGTTACAAAATAATAATAAATATAACTGTGACAGCTAGGTTCCCTTTATATTATGGTTGTATACAGCTGGGTACGCCATTCAAACGTTCTTTTAAGAACGTCAATGTGGTATAATTATTTAAGCTGCGGGTATTTCTGGCTAGGCGATTGGGTGCCGTAGATCGTGAGTTTGAGGCCCGGTCAGGGCACGAGTCAAAAAGGTGTCTTCCTTCGTCATTTGTGTTACTAAGTTATATATCTACTTATTAGCACAATGTATCATATAGACTGTGTTGGTGATCTGAAAATATGAAAAACGTAGTTTGTTACAACTTGCCTTCAATTCCTGTTGATATTTCTTGAGTATTCTAGCGACATACAAATAAATATGAAACTGCGAACGGTCTCTGGTTTATACATTAGACATAACCGCCATTTTGGCTGATGATCACATGATTAGTCAAGTGACAGCTGAGGTTATCCCATGGAATGTTTGGCTGCAAAGCTATTTATAGAATTGTAAACATTTGACAACACAAACACGGTTGGTTTTAGGCTCATACAAGTTTAAGACATGTGATTAGTTCTCTGTGGATGCATGTAAATTTTGCCGACAATCAAACTAATTTTTTTTACTTTTGTTGTCAAGGCAGGAATGAGACAGAACTATGTAATCCTACGCCAACAAAATTGCATAAAATGATGAGGAAAATGTTTATATTTATAATCTAAAATAGTAGAATACCGAATATTCATATTTCATTTTAAATGATTGCAGTAAACAAGGGAACCATCAGTAAAATTGTGTCAATAATTGCTGTTAAAATAGGAACTATATTAGGCTGTGGATGAATATCATTTTGTATTACAGAAAAGAGGAATTGTTAGCCGGAAACAAAAGTATGACTAACAAAATTTACCCTCCACAACTATAACGGCAGGTGCCAAAGACCTCCTACATAGATATTATATATCATATTACATTATATAAATTATAAATCATATTACATTATATATTATATATCATATTACATTATATATATTATATATCATATTACATTATACAAATTATATATCATATTACATTATATATATTATATATCATATTACATTATATAAATTATAAATCATATTACATTATATATTATATATCATATTACATTATATATATTATATATCATATTACATTATACAAATTATATATCACATTACATTAATTATATTATATATCATATTACATTATATATTATATCATATTACATTCACTATATTATATATCACATTACATTATATGTATATATCATATTACATTATATATATATATCATATTACATATATTATATATCATATTATACAGCTGGGTACACTGTTTTGCCTACTACATAGATATTATATATCATATTACATTATATATATTATATATCATATTACATTATATATATTATATATCATATTACATTATATATATTATATATATCACATTACATTATATATATGTAACGGGGTGCTCAGGCCTGTCACAGGTTATATAGAATCCAAAAACCATAGTTTGGTTAATACTTTATTCTCCAGGAAAAAAACCCTGTAAAAACATACAAATACACATTTTAAAACTACAATTCACAATACCTAATGCGCTTTACATTACGATACATTTACAACCTCTTTTTACAATTTATACATATCTTCAGAGGATATACAATTTTAGACTACATAAAAGGCCATAACGGCTATATTATACATGTTACATATTACATTACAATTACCTTACACTAGAAATAACATACATACCCTATCCCTTGGACAGGGGTTCCTCTCCCGATAGTATTACAGGACTCGTAGACAAAGTATGATAAATTACGAGCACACATGCGTTCTGTTAAGGAAAAGAAAGCCAAAAATAAATGCCTGCTTCAAGTTAACGTTATCCATTTTACTAAATATAATAAATAAAACCATTTAAAATTACGTTATACATTTTACTAAATATAATAAATAAAACCATTTAAAATTACCAGAACTTACTTTATTTTAAAGATAGAATACGGCCTCTCGTTGTAAAAAGCACAACGGAGGACCCCACTAGATATATATTTATATTCAACAATAATAGAAAATAGAAATACAGTTATACAACTTCTCTATTATAATTAGAAATTTATACTTTAAACTTACTTTATCCTTTAACAATAATCTGGCAGATAGTCAACAGTCAAGCCGTATATACGTCCTCACCCGTGTGTCGCTGATGTGATAGTCCACGGGTGGCGCGGTCCTACAGGTCGGGTACACTCAGTCACGTGACAACATATACATGACATACACGGGCAACACAAGGTACATGTACAAGACGCGGGAAACTGAACATTACGTAAATGTAAGCACAAGACGCGGGAATACAAAACTTTTACAAACCAGACCTGATGCACATTAGGTAAGTATACCTAATATGACAAACACAATCAAAATTCACAAATACAACACTCACACAATCCCCTCAAATATATATGCCACTTTGGCAATTAATATATATATATATATACAATAATACATTTATTACAGTAAAACAAAATAACCAACTGCAATATATATTATATATCATATTACATTATATATATTATATATCACATTACATTATATATATTATATATCATATTACATTATATATATTATATATCATATTACATTATATATATTTTATATCATATTACATTATATATATTATATATCATATTGTACATTTTATATATCATATTACATTATATATATTTTATATCATATTACATTATATATATTATATATCATATTACATTATGTATATTATATATCACATTACATTATATATATTATATATCATATTACATTATATATATTATATATCATATTACATTATATATATTATATTTCACATTACATTATATATATTATATATCACATTACATTATATATATTATATATAACATTACATTATATATATTATATATCACATTACATTATATATATTATATATCATATTACATTATATATATTATATATCACATTACATTATATATATTATATACCATATTACATTATATATATTATATATGATATTACATTATATATTATATTATACAGCTGAGTACACTGTTGTACCTACTACATAGATATTATATATGATATTACATTATATATATTATATATGATGTTACATTATATGTATCATATTTTACAGCTTGGTACAGCAAGCGTTGGGTACACTGTTTTACCTGCTACATATTGTTTACTTTACCTTGACGAATTTGTTTGAACCATTTTTCTACTATAATCCAATCATGACCCCGTGTTCAAATGTAGGTTTGTATCTTGACATATTTTGGCATATATATATGTTTCATTGGAATCTGCTCAGTGGTTTTGGAAGAGCTGTCTGGACAATAAAAACCTGTTAATAGTGACAAGTTACCATGGCAACGAAAAGTTTGGAATTTAAACAGCTGTGCATGCCCATCTGCACATGTTCCCTACATTCCCGTGAAATTTTGTGAAAATCGGTTCACAAGTTTAGGAGGAGTTGAGTCTATGAATAGTGCCCAGTAACCATGGCAACCAAAATTTTGGAATTTAAATAACTGCCTGAGGGGTGGGGCCCCAAAAGGGGAACTTTGATGAAATTTTGCTATAAAATCCTACTCCTCCTTAACCTTTTAGTGGATTTCAACCAGATATGTTGTGAAACATCATTTGGGGAGGGCGGTCATATTTTATATAAATGAGGCTAGTGTGACCCCTGGGGCCTGAGGGGTGGGGCCCCAAATGGGGAACTTTGATGAAATTTTGCTATAAAATCCTACTCCTCCTTAACCCTTTAGTAGATTTCAACCAGATATGTTGTGAAACATCATTGGGGGAGGGTGGTCATATTTTATATAAATGAGGCTGGTGTGAGCCCTGGGGCCAGAGTGACGGGCCCAAAAAGGGAACTTTGATGAAATTTTGCTATAAAATCCTACTCGTCCTTAACCCTTTGGTGGATTTCAACCAGATATTGTGTAAAACATCATTGGTGGAGGGTGGTCATATTTTATATAAATGAGGCTGGTGTGGCCCCTGGGGCCAGAGGGGCAGGGCCCCAAAAGGGGAACTTTGATGAAATTTTGCTATAAAATCCTATTCCTCCTAACACCCATAGTGAATTATTACCAAATTTGGTGTGAAACATCATTGGAGGAGGACAATCATATTTTATATAAATGAGGCTGGTTTGACCCCTAGGGCCAGAGGGGCTGGGCCCCAAAAGGGGAACTTTGGTGAATTTTTGCTATAAATCTACTTCTCTCTAACCCTTGGGTGGATTAATACGAAATATGGTGTGAAACATCCTTTGGGAAGGGTGGTCATATTTTATATAAACGAGGCTAGTGTGACCCCTGGGGCCTGAGGGGCAGGGCCCCAAAATGGGAACTTTGGTGAATATTTGCTGTTAAATCCTAATCCTCCCTAACCTTTTGGTGCATTACAACCAAATTTGATGTGAAACATATTAGGTGACGGCAATCATATTTTTTAATGAGACAGGTTTGACCCCTGGGGAAAAAAAGATGGGGCAAAAGGAGGGCTTAGGTTAAACATTTCTTAAAAATGCAATTCCTCCTTAATGCCTTAATTGATTACAACCATATTTAGTATGAAACATCATTGGGGAAAGGCAATCCTAATTGATATAAATGAGTCTTGTCTGACCCATTGGGACAGAGGGGCATGCCCCAAAAATGGGAACTTGGCTAAAATTTTGCTTTATGATGCTGCTCTTCCTGGACAAGCTAAATGGATAAAAACCAAATTTGATCTAAAACATAACTGGCTGCGATAAATAATGTATGGTAATAATGCTGGATTGGGGTGTGTGTCCCTGCTGTAAGTGTAAGTGTTTGTCAGATGACCGTTAAGGCCCATGGGCCTCTTGTTATCTGTCATTTTTGAAATGACATTAATAATATATATTCTCATTTTCTAAATTGAATGTAAACTTATTGTTGTGTTCATATACAACAAATACTCAGGTAACTTAGGCTATAAATAACTTCTTATACATAAATAAATGTTTATTCTTACTACCGTTTATATGAATTAAAAAATTACCTCATTTCAGCTGTATTTTTGTCATACAATAGTTTCCCATTACCAAACTTCCACAATGAAAACAGAGGATGTCAGCCGATATACACTGTCTTAAGTAGATACAAGAAATGTGAATTTGTTTAATAAAGTCAGTCTTAAATATGTAAAAAAAAAATTCTGTTTTTTTTTTCCAAACCACTTAAAACAGTACATATCGTTACCAGCTCTTGCCACTAGGAGGCCTCCTCTTTCAAGAGCCAAAAAGTTTTTAAAGTTCACATGTGGTATCTCTTTCTTTGAAACGATGCTGTGTGTACAGTTAAGATGTCGGACAACGTTCTTCTTTTTGTGGTTCATTTTGCACCAACATGTTGAACAAGAAGAATGATACACTTGTTAGTCTAAACAAGAGGCCCAGGGGGTTTGTATCACTGGCCTAGTTTCACGAGATATGAAACAAGAATGATGCTTCAGTCTATTTGTCGCTGGTATTGCTATGTCAATATATATCATAAGCATTTTATATGGGTACATGTACATT